>NW_028289264.1:0-202201 GCF_059628265.1 Tinamus guttatus
GATCTTGGAGGTCCTTTGTAACCATTCCCATGCTAGGATTGTAAATGTGTGGTGGGTCGTGCTGACAAGGGCACAGAAGAGGCAAGGTCTCTGCATGTCTTTTTTATTTCACTCTTTGCTGCTGAGAGCAGCCCTGAGGAATGGCAAGGGCCAGGGGGCAAGTGTGGAGCAGGGAAGAAATGTGCGTGCGGGGGGCAGGAGGACGAAGGCATCCTGGAGGGAGCTGAGTGGTCTCCAGTGGCAGGCTCCAGGGCTCCAGGCCCCTCCGAGGGCTTGGCCCTGGCCAAGGTCACCATGGCGGCATCACTCGGCAGCCCCTTGGCGAGGTCACAAAGCCGTGGCCGGGCGCAGCCCCACGCGCAACAGGGCAGAGGCGCGCGCTGGCGCCGGACGTCCCTGTTGGCGGCGTTGGCGTTGGCGGAGCAGGAGCTGTGTCGCTGGCGCTGGCCTCACAGCACCTGTGTCACTGGCGCAAGAGTCGCAAGAGCAGCGGGAGCCTGCGAGCCGCAGGGTGTAAGAGCCGCATCCTGCCCTGCTCTGCTCGTGCACGCAGGGAGGCTGCAGGGAGGCGGGCTGGGGCAGGGATTTCCCTGGGGGCGGCTGGAGGGAGCTCAGCGTGTTTGGGACGGTGGTGGGAGCTCAGCGATTGCCTCAGCGGTCCCTCAAGGGACCCTCAAGGGACCAGCTGCGTGGCTGGAGCCTGCAGGGCCTGGCTGGCTCTGCACAGGGACATGGCCACGACCGGGGACCCAGCGGTGCGCTCTAGCCGAGTTGTGGAGCCTTGGCGGCCACGCGCGGCTCTGTGCGCTTTCACGCGGGGTGCACCCGCACGTCTGGCTAGAGCAGGCCCTGCTCTGCGGGCAGCGCTGGGCCCTGCGGGGACAGGCTGTCAGGGACGGCGGAGCTGAGCGCCTTCTCACGCCTGCTGCCCTCCCTTGCAGCATGGAGTGGCTGAGGAGGCGGTTGAGGAGGAGAACAGGCGCCGCAGGGGAAGCAAAGGCCGTGGCTGAGGCTGGGCAGCAGGAGCAGCATCCAAAAGCTGGTCGCAGGTGGTGGCAGTCACTGCGGGGCTGCTTTTGCTTGGGGAAAAGGGGCCGGCGCAGCAGCACTCCGGACTTGTGGGGAGACTGAGGAGCTGGCAGAGTACTTGAGGTGGCTGAGCCGCGGGGGAAGTCGCACGTCTCCGTGGCCTCCCGCGTTCGCTTCTACCTTGGGAGCGAGGCTAGCTCCCTGTGCGGTTGGGAGAGCGACGCGGGGCCCAGCAATGGCCTTAACTGTGAAGAGCCCGAGGAGAGCGTGCGGCCCCGGGTCATCTTCTACATTGGGAGCGGGACGAGCTCCCTGGCCAGCCAGGAGAGTGATGCTGGTGCCGGGGGCTGCCTCAACAGCCAAGAGCCCCAGGACAGCACGCCACCTCGCGTCATCTTTTACACTGGGAGCGGAACCAGCTCCCTGGCCAGCTCAGAGAGTGCCGGGGCTGCCGAGGACTGCGCTGCCCACGAGCCGCCCCAGGACACCGTGCTCCGACGCGCTACCTTCTACATAGGCAGCGAGACCAGCTCCCTGATAGCTGGTAGAGGCCCGTGTATGCCGGGGGCCGCAGCGGAACAGCATCGGGCCACACAGCTCCAGCTCCAACGGCACCACTGATGCTCAAGTGAGATCCCTGCCCAGCATGGACACCAGCCGCCGCAGCAGCATCCTCTGCCACTCCAGCTGTGACCCTCACAGGGCCATTGTACATACGTTAATTGTAAATATGTTTGACTTAGGATAGAGAGTAGGATACCTCATAGCTTGCTAAGAAGTTTTAGGAGGACATAGAAGACTGTATCTGATAGCTTGCGTTCTAAACATTTGTGAAAAATAAAAGAAAATGAAGTGAAATGCAATTCCGTGGCAGTTGAATTCCCTTCCTAAATCCCCCTGGCTACCTCTCGCGGATGAGAAGTGAGCTACAAAGTAGCAAACATTGAAGAGGCAAGAAGTCATACAATGTAGCATACGGTGAAGAGCACTTGCAGCTTTCATCCCCCAAGTGCTGCCTGGGCACTGCCCAAGCTCCCGCTTGCTCCTTCTCCCTTTCCTCATGGGGCTTCCTCGCCTTCCCCCTGAGAGCTCGAAACGCAGAGGGAAAGGCTCCTCTCTTCTGTAGAGACCCTGAAGACATGGAAGGCTGGAGGAAAGATGGAGGGAGGGCTAGCTCCTTCTCTCCCGCTCAAGAAGAGCCCCTCGCGTGCTCTTCCCTGGCACAAGTTTCCCCTCTCCACCTTAGTGTCTTAGTGCCCTTTGCCACTTTGCCCTTCTGCTTCTTTCCTCACCATGCTAATGGCAGCGTTTCCTGAAGTGACCTTCAGCGCTACACTCAGACAGGCCATGGATTGACCTGCACCAATCAGATCTGCCTTACACACAGCGCTCTCCCGCTATGAACCTTTCATTCAAATCCTTCCTTGCCTATGGGATTGCTAGGGGACATCTCCCAAGAGAGAGGGACTTGTTAGAGGAGGTGGCAGGTAGTTGCTAGTTGAAGAGCAAATGGCGTGGCTCTGGCGGGGATTCTGCGTGCCCTGCCTACACCTGCATTGTTGGTGGCACTTGGGGAGCTTGAGGGATCCTTGGAGAAATACCTTTTGAAAAGACGCATGGGTAGAACCTGTACACTCAAGGCTAAGAGCGGTAGAGCCGCATCTTTTGTCAGAGAATCAGTGGCTACTCAAACCTCTGGCACAGGAACTCCAGCGTCTACCGGGGATCGTGCTCCGAAGCACGTCATGACCCTCTGAGGTGTACCATCCTAGGAACGACGCCTTCTGGCATCCTTCTCTACCGGAATGGGCATGAGCGACTGGGCCACGACAGCAGGCACCTACAAGTGGACAAGAGCACTGCAGAGTCACAGCTCCCACTTACAGAAATCAACTTTTCAAATCCCTCTGCTAATCAAAGTCCTTGCCACTATTGCTCATCAGTTCCAAGGAGCTGATAAATGGCATGAGCAGCACGCGGTGAGCGTGTGCCAGCAAAGAGCGCAGGCAGGCACCTGCTGCGCATTTTGGCCTAGAGCACCTAAAACTCTGTGCTTTTAGACCTGGGCTTTGCTCACTCAAGAAATACATTTTGAAAAGACTCATGAGTAGAACCCTGGTGGGAGAACTCCTTCCCTTGCAGCGGGAAAGCCAGAAGAGTGAAAAGGGAAGCAGAAAAGGCAGAGAAAATTCACAAGAGAAGCAGCCCCTAGCAAGCCAAGATTTCCGTCGAAACCCTCCTCAGCTAGGCAACTGTGCAGAGAGTGAAGCACCACTTTCTCCTAGGTGTTCAAGTCCTGGCCATCAGGGGAACAGTGAGTTTAGAAAGCCCTCACCGTGAGGACAGGCAAGACGAGCCAGTCCTGCGCAAAGAGCGGGCAGAAGGCATGCTAGCTCCTCAAATCTAAGGCCTCGCAAAGAAGGCAGCAGGTAACTGGAGGAGAAGGACACCTTTCTGTATGCAGAGGATGCCTTCAGAAGCATTCTGGAGGCACTGTGCGAGCACGCAGGGATGGGCTTAGGAAGGCTTAAGGCCACCCGGTGCTGAGTGTGCTGGGACAGATGAGGGCTTCTCCAGAGACACCAGAAGCCAAAGGAAAGGCAGCAAAAAGCATAGGCCCACTGCCACATAGGCCCGAAGCCGGTTGAGGTGCTGCAGCGTGTCCAAAGAAGGGCAACGAAGCTGGCGAAGGGGCTGGAGCATACGCCTTAGGAGGGGCGGCTGAGGGAGCTGGCTTCTTCAGGGGGCAGAAGAGGTGGCTCAGGGGAGATCTTATCGCTCCCTACAAGTACCCCAAAGCAGGTCGTAGTGGAGCTCCATCTCTTCTCAAAATAACTACCAATAGCACAAGAGGAAATGGCCTCCACTTGCAGCAGGGGAAGTTGCGCTTAGGTATTAGGAAACATTGCCACACGGAAAGAGTGGTGAAGCATTGGAAGAGGCTGCCCAGGGAAGTGATGGACTCCCGTCCCTGGCAGTGTTCAAGAAATGCGTAGATGAGGCACTCGAGGCCATGGTTTAGCAGGCATGGCGGTGATGGCTTTATGCTTGCACTTGCTGATCTTGGAGGTCCTTTGTAACCATTCCCATGCTAGGATTGTAAATGTGTGGTGGGTCGTGCTGACAAGGGCACAGAAGAGGCAAGGTCTCTGCATGTCTTTTTTATTTCACTCTTTGCTGCTGAGAGCAGCCCTGAGGAATGGCAAGGGCCAGGGGGCAAGTGTGGAGCAGGGAAGAAATGTGCGTGCGGGGGGCAGGAGGACGAAGGCATCCTGGAGGGAGCTGAGTGGTCTCCAGTGGCAGGCTCCAGGGCTCCAGGCCCCTCCGAGGGCTTGGCCCTGGCCAAGGTCACCATGGCGGCATCACTCGGCAGCCCCTTGGCGAGGTCACAAAGCCGTGGCCGGGCGCAGCCCCACGCGCAACAGGGCAGAGGCGCGCGCTGGCGCCGGACGTCCCTGTTGGCGGCGTTGGCGTTGGCGGAGCAGGGAGCTGTGTCGCTGGCGCTGGCCTCACAGCACCTGTGTCACTGGCGCAAGAGTCGCAAGAGCAGCGGGAGCCTGCGAGCCGCAGGGTGTAAGAGCCGCATCCTGCCCTGCTCTGCTCGTGCACGCAGGGAGGCTGCAGGGAGGCGGGCTGGGGCAGGGATTTCCCTGGGGGCGGCTGGAGGGAGCTCAGCGTGTTTGGGAGGTGGTGGGAGCTCAGCGATTGCCTCAGCGGTCCCTCAAGGGACCCTCAAGGGACCAGCTGCGTGGCTGGAGCCTGCAGGGCCTGGCTGGCTCTGCACAGGGACATGGCCACGACCGGGGACCCAGCGGGCGCTCTAGCCGAGTTGTGGAGCCTTGGCGGCCACGCGCGGCTCTGTGCGCTTTTCACGCGGGGTGCACCCGCACGTCTGGCTAGAGCAGGCCCTGCTCTGCGGGCAGCGCTGGGCCCTGCGGGGACAGGCTGTCAGGGACGGCGGAGCTGAGCGCCTTCTCACGCCTGCTGCCCTCCCTTGCAGCATGGAGTGGCTGAGGAGGCGGTTGAGGAGGAGAACAGGCGCCGCAGGGGAAGCAAAGGGCCGTGGCTGAGGCTGGGCAGCAGGAGCAGCATCCAAAAGCTGGTCGCAGGTGGTGGCAGTCACTGCGGGGCTGCTTTTGCTTGGGGAAAAGGGGCCGGCGCAGCAGCACTCCGGACTTGTGGGAGACTGAGGAGCTGGCAGAGTACTTGAGGTGGCTGAGCCGCGGGGAGTCGCACGTCTCCGTGGCCTCTCCGCGTTCGCTTCTACCTTGGGAGCGAGGCTAGCTCCCTGTGCGGTTGGGAGAGCGACGCGGGGCCCAGCAATGGCCTTAACTGTGAAGAGCCCGAGGAGAGCGTGCGGCCCCGGGTCATCTTCTACATTGGGAGCGGGACGAGCTCCCTGGCCAGCCAGGAGAGTGATGCTGGTGCCGGGGGCTGCCTCAACAGCCAAGAGCCCCAGGACAGCACGCCACCTCGCGTCATCTTTTACACTGGGAGCGGAACCAGCTCCCTGGCCAGCTCAAGAGTGCCGGGGCTGCCGAGGACTGCGCTGCCCACGAGCCGCCCCAGGACACCGTGCTCCGACGCGCTACCTTCTACATAGGCAGCGAGACCAGCTCCCTTGATAGCTGGTAGAGGCCCGTGTATGCCGGGGGCCGCAGCGGAACAGCATCGGGCCACACAGCTCCAGCTCCAACGGCACCACTGATGCTCAAGTGAGATCCCTGCCCAGCATGGACACCAGCCGCCGCAGCAGCATCCTCTGCCACTCCAGCTGTGACCCTCACAGGGCCATTGTACATACGTTAATTGTAAATATGTTTGACTTAGGATAGAGAGTAGGATACCTCATAGCTTGCTAGAAGTTTTAGGAGGACATAGAAGACTGTATCTGATAGCTTGCGTTCTAAACATTTGTGAAAAATAAAAGAAAATGAAGTGAAATGCAATTCCGTGGCAGTTGAATTCCCTTCCTAAATCCCCCTGGCTACCTCTCGCGGATGAGAAGTGAGCTACAAAGTAGCAAACATTGAAGAGGCAAGAAGTCATACAATGTAGCATACGGTGAAGAGCACTTGCAGCTTTCATCCCCCAAGTGCTGCCTGGGCACTGCCCAAGCTCCCGCTTGCTCCTTCTCCCTTTCCTCATGGGGCTTCCTCGCCTTCCCCCTGAGAGCTCGAAACGCAGAGGGAAAGGCTCCTCTCTTCTGTAGAGACCCTGAAGACATGGAAGGCTGGAGGAAAGATGGAGGGAGGGCTAGCTCCTTCTCTCCCGCTCAAGAAGAGCCCCTCGCGTGCTCTTCCCTGGCACAAGTTTCCCCTCTCCACCTTAGTGTCTTAGTGCCCTTTGCCACTTTGCCCTTCTGCTTCTTTCCTCACCATGCTAATGGCAGCGTTTCCCTGAAGTGACCTTCAGCGCTACACTCAGACAGGCCATGGATTGACCTGCACCAATCAGATCTGCCTTACACACAGCGCTCTCCCGCTATGAACCTTTCATTCAAATCCTTCCTTGCCTATGGGATTGCTAGGGGACATCTCCCAAGAGAGAGGGACTTGTTAGAGGAGGTGGCAGGTAGTTGCTAGTTGAAGAGCAAATGGCGTGGCTCTGGCGGGATTCTGCGTGCCCTGCCTACACCTGCATTGTTGGTGGCACTTGGGGAGCTTGAGGGATCCTTGGAGAAATACCTTTTGAAAAGACGCATGGGTAGAACCTGTACACTCAAGGCTAAGAGCGGTAGAGCCGCATCTTTTGTCAGAGAATCAGTGGCTACTCAAACCTCTGGCACAGGAACTCCAGCGTCTACCGGGGATCGTGCTCCGAAGCACGTCATGACCCTCTGAGGTGTACCATCCTAGGAACGACGCCTTCTGGCATCCTTCTCTACCGGAATGGGCATGAGCGACTGGGCCACGACAGCAGGCACCTACAAGTGGACAAGAGCACTGCAGAGTCACAGCTCCCACTTACAGAAATCAACTTTTCAAATCCCTCTGCTAATCAAAGTCCTTGCCACTATTGCTCATCAGTTCCAAGGAGCTGATAAATGGCATGAGCAGCACGCGGTGAGCGTGTGCCAGCAAAGAGCGCAGGCAGGCACCTGCTGCGCATTTTGGCCTAGAGCACCTAAAACTCTGTGCTTTTAGACCTGGGGCTTTGGCTCACTCAAGAAATACATTTTGAAAAGACTCATGAGTAGAACCCTGGTGGAGAACTCCTTCCCTTGCAGCGGGAAAGCCAGAAGAGTGAAAAGGGAAGCAGAAAAGGCAGAGAAAATTCACAAGAGAAGCAGCCCCTAGCAAGCCAAGATTTCCGTCGAAACCCTCCTCAGCTAGGCAACTGTGCAGAGAGTGAAGCACCACTTTCTCCTAGGTGTTCAAGTCCTGGCCATCAGGGGAACAGTGAGTTTAGAAAGCCCTCACCGTGAGGACAGGCAAGACGAGCCAGTCCTGCGCAAAGAGCGGGCAGAAGGCATGCTAGCTCCTCAAATCTAAGGCCTCGGCAAAGAAGGCAGCAGGTAACTGGAGGAGAAGGACACCTTTCTGTATGCAGAGGATGCCTTCAGAAGCATTCTGGAGGCACTGTGCGAGCACGCAGGGATGGGCTTAGGAAGGCTTAAGGCCACCCGGTGCTGAGTGTGCTGGGACAGATGAGGGCTTCTCCAGAGACACCAGAAGCCAAAGGAAAGGCAGCAAAAGCATAGGCCCACTGCCACATAGGCCCGAAGCCGGTTGAGGTGCTGCAGCGTGTCCAAAGAAGGGCAACGAAGCTGGCGAAGGGGCTGGAGCATACGCCTTAGGAGGGGCGGCTGAGGGAGCTGGGCTTCTTCAGGGGGCAGAAGAGGTGGCTCAGGGGAGATCTTATCGCTCCCTACAAGTACCCCAAAGCAGGTCGTAGTGGAGCTCCATCTCTTCTCCAAAATAACTACCAATAGCACAAGAGGAAATGGCCTCCACTTGCAGCAGGGGAAGTTGCGCTTAGGTATTAGGAAACATTGCCACACGGAAAGAGTGGTGAAGCATTGGAAGAGGCTGCCCAGGGAAGTGATGGACTCCCGTCCCTGGCAGTGTTCAAGAAATGCGTAGATGAGGCACTCGAGGCCATGGTTTAGCAGGCATGGCGGTGATGGCTTTATGCTTGCACTTGCTGATCTTGGAGGTCCTTTGTAACCATTCCCATGCTAGGATTGTAAATGTGTGGTGGGTCGTGCTGACAAGGGCACAGAAGAGGCAAGGTCTCTGCATGTCTTTTTTATTTCACTCTTTGCTGCTGAGAGCAGCCCTGAGGAATGGCAAGGGCCAGGGGGCAAGTGTGGAGCAGGGAAGAAATGTGCGTGCGGGGGGCAGGAGGACGAAGGCATCCTGGAGGGAGCTGAGTGGTCTCCAGTGGCAGGCTCCAGGGCTCCAGGCCCCTCCGAGGGCTTGGCCCTGGCCAAGGTCACCATGGCGGCATCACTCGGCAGCCCCTTGGCGAGGTCACAAAGCCGTGGCCGGGCGCAGCCCCACGCGCAACAGGGCAGAGGCGCGCGCTGGCGCCGGACGTCCCTGTTGGCGGCGTTGGCGTTGGCGGAGCAGGAGCTGTGTCGCTGGCGCTGGCCTCACAGCACCTGTGTCACTGGCGCAAGAGTCGCAAGAGCAGCGGGAGCCTGCGAGCCGCAGGGTGTAAGAGCCGCATCCTGCCCTGCTCTGCTCGTGCACGCAGGGAGGCTGCAGGGAGGCGGGCTGGGGCAGGGATTTCCCTGGGGGCGGCTGGAGGGAGCTCAGCGTGTTTGGGAGGTGGTGGGAGCTCAGCGATTGCCTCAGCGGTCCCTCAAGGGACCCTCAAGGGACCAGCTGCGTGGCTGGAGCCTGCAGGGCCTGGCTGGCTCTGCACAGGGACATGGCCACGACCGGGGACCCAGCGGGCGCTCTAGCCGAGTTGTGGAGCCTTGGCGGCCACGCGCGGCTCTGTGCGCTTTTCACGCGGGATGCACCCGCACGTCTGGCTAGAGCAGGCCCTGCTCTGCGGGCAGCGCTGGGCCCTGCGGGGACAGGCTGTCAGGGACGGCGGAGCTGAGCGCCTTCTCACGCCTGCTGCCCTCCCTTGCAGCATGGAGTGGCTGAGGAGGCGGTTGAGGAGGAGAACAGGCGCCGCAGGGGAAGCAAAGGCCGTGGCTGAGGCTGGGCAGCAGGAGCAGCATCCAAAAGCTGGTCGCAGGTGGTGGCAGTCACTGCGGGGCTGCTTTTGCTTGGGGAAAAGGGGCCGGCGCAGCAGCACTCCGGACTTGTGGGAGACTGAGGAGCTGGCAGAGTACTTGAGGTGGCTGAGCCGCGGGGAGTCGCACGTCTCCGTGGCCTCCCGCGTTCGCTTCTACCTTGGGAGCGAGGCTAGCTCCCTGTGCGGTTGGGAGAGCGACGCGGGGCCCAGCAATGGCCTTAACTGTGAAGAGCCCGAGGAGAGCGTGCGGCCCCGGGTCATCTTCTACATTGGGAGCGGGACGAGCTCCCTGGCCAGCCAGGAGAGTGATGCTGGTGCCGGGGGCTGCCTCAACAGCCAAGAGCCCCAGGACAGCACGCCACCTCGCGTCATCTTTTACACTGGGAGCGGAACCAGCTCCCTGGCCAGCTCAGAGAGTGCCGGGGCTGCCGAGGACTGCGCTGCCCACGAGCCGCCCCAGGACACCGTGCTCCGACGCGCTACCTTCTACATAGGCAGCGAGACCAGCTCCCTTGATAGCTGGTAGAGGCCCGTGTATGCCGGGGGCCGCAGCGGAACAGCATCGGGCCACACAGCTCCAGCTCCAACGGCACCACTGATGCTCAAGTGAGATCCCTGCCCAGCATGGACACCAGCCGCCGCAGCAGCATCCTCTGCCACTCCAGCTGTGACCCTCACAGGGCCATTGTACATACGTTAATTGTAAATATGTTTGACTTAGGATAGAGAGTAGGATACCTCATAGCTTGCTAAGAAGTTTTAGGAGGACATAGAAGACTGTATCTGATAGCTTGCGTTCTAAACATTTGTGAAAAATAAAAGAAAATGAAGTGAAATGCAATTCCGTGGCAGTTGAATTCCCTTCCTAAATCCCCCTGGCTACCTCTCGCGGATGAGAAGTGAGCTACAAAGTAGCAAACATTGAAGAGGCAAGAAGTCATACAATGTAGCATACGGTGAAGAGCACTTGCAGCTTTCATCCCCCAAGTGCTGCCTGGGCACTGCCCAAGCTCCCGCTTGCTCCTTCTCCCTTTCCTCATGGGGCTTCCTCGCCTTCCCCCTGAGAGCTCGAAACGCAGAGGGAAAGGCTCCTCTCTTCTGTAGAGACCCTGAAGACATGGAAGGCTGGAGGAAAGATGGAGGGAGGGCTAGCTCCTTCTCTCCCGCTCAAGAAGAGCCCCTCGCGTGCTCTTCCCTGGCACAAGTTTCCCCTCTCCACCTTAGTGTCTTAGTGCCCTTTGCCACTTTGCCCTTCTGCTTCTTTCCTCACCATGCTAATGGCAGCGTTTCCCTGAAGTGACCTTCAGCGCTACACTCAGACAGGCCATGGATTGACCTGCACCAATCAGATCTGCCTTACACACAGCGCTCTCCCGCTATGAACCTTTCATTCAAATCCTTCCTTGCCTATGGGATTGCTAGGGGACATCTCCCAAGAGAGAGGGACTTGTTAGAGGAGGTGGCAGGTAGTTGCTAGTTGAAGAGCAAATGGCGTGGCTCTGGCGGGATTCTGCGTGCCCTGCCTACACCTGCATTGTTGGTGGCACTTGGGGAGCTTGAGGGATCCTTGGAGAAATACCTTTTGAAAAGACGCATGGGTAGAACCTGTACACTCAAGGCTAAGAGCGGTAGAGCCGCATCTTTTGTCAGAGAATCAGTGGCTACTCAAACCTCTGGCACAGGAACTCCAGCGTCTACCGGGGATCGTGCTCCGAAGCACGTCATGACCCTCTGAGGTGTACCATCCTAGGAACGACGCCTTCTGGCATCCTTCTCTACCGGAATGGGCATGAGCGACTGGGCCACGACAGCAGGCACCTACAAGTGGACAAGAGCACTGCAGAGTCACAGCTCCCACTTACAGAAATCAACTTTTCAAATCCCTCTGCTAATCAAAGTCCTTGCCACTATTGCTCATCAGTTCCAAGGAGCTGATAAATGGCATGAGCAGCACGCGGTGAGCGTGTGCCAGCAAAGAGCGCAGGCAGGCACCTGCTGCGCATTTTGGCCTAGAGCACCTAAAACTCTGTGCTTTTAGACCTGGGGCTTTGGCTCACTCAAGAAATACATTTTGAAAAGACTCATGAGTAGAACCCTGGTGGAGAACTCCTTCCCTTGCAGCGGGAAAGCCAGAAGAGTGAAAAGGGAAGCAGAAAAGGCAGAGAAAATTCACAAGAGAAGCAGCCCCTAGCAAGCCAAGATTTCTGTCGAAACCCTCCTCAGCTAGGCAACTGTGCAGAGAGTGAAGCACCACTTTCTCCTAGGTGTTCAAGTCCTGGCCATCAGGGGAACAGTGAGTTTAGAAAGCCCTCACCGTGAGGACAGGCAAGACGAGCCAGTCCTGCGCAAAGAGCGGGCAGAAGGCATGCTAGCTCCTCAAATCTAAGGCCTCGGCAAAGAAGGCAGCAGGTAACTGGAGGAGAAGGACACCTTTCTGTATGCAGAGGATGCCTTCAGAAGCATTCTGGAGGCACTGTGCGAGCACGCAGGGATGGGCTTAGGAAGGCTTAAGGCCACCCGGTGCTGAGTGTGCTGGGACAGATGAGGGCTTCTCCAGAGACACCAGAAGCCAAAGGAAAGGCAGCAAAAGCATAGGCCCACTGCCACATAGGCCCGAAGCCGGTTGAGGTGCTGCAGCGTGTCCAAAGAAGGGCAACGAAGCTGGCGAAGGGGCTGGAGCATACGCCTTAGGAGGGGCGGCTGAGGGAGCTGGGCTTCTTCAGGGGGCAGAAGAGGTGGCTCAGGGGAGATCTTATCGCTCCCTACAAGTACCCCAAAGCAGGTCGTAGTGGAGCTCCATCTCTTCTCCAAAATAACTACCAATAGCACAAGAGGAAATGGCCTCCACTTGCAGCAGGGGAAGTTGCGCTTAGGTATTAGGAAACATTGCCACACGGAAAGAGTGGTGAAGCATTGGAAGAGGCTGCCCAGGGAAGTGATGGACTCCCGTCCCTGGCAGTGTTCAAGAAATGCGTAGATGAGGCACTCGAGGCCATGGTTTAGCAGGCATGGCGGTGATGGCTTTATGCTTGCACTTGCTGATCTTGGAGGTCCTTTGTAACCATTCCCATGCTAGGATTGTAAATGTGTGGTGGGTCGTGCTGACAAGGGCACAGAAGAGGCAAGGTCTCTGCATGTCTTTTTTATTTCACTCTTTGCTGCTGAGAGCAGCCCTGAGGAATGGCAAGGGCCAGGGGGCAAGTGTGGAGCAGGGAAGAAATGTGCGTGCGGGGGGCAGGAGGACGAAGGCATCCTGGAGGGAGCTGAGTGGTCTCCAGTGGCAGGCTCCAGGGCTCCAGGCCCCTCCGAGGGCTTGGCCCTGGCCAAGGTCACCATGGCGGCATCACTCGGCAGCCCCTTGGCGAGGTCACAAAGCCGTGGCCGGGCGCAGCCCCACGCGCAACAGGGCAGAGGCGCGCGCTGGCGCCGGACGTCCCTGTTGGCGGCGTTGGCGTTGGCGGAGCAGGAGCTGTGTCGCTGGCGCTGGCCTCACAGCACCTGTGTCACTGGCGCAAGAGTCGCAAGAGCAGCGGGAGCCTGCGAGCCGCAGGGTGTAAGAGCCGCATCCTGCCCTGCTCTGCTCGTGCACGCAGGGAGGCTGCAGGGAGGCGGGCTGGGGCAGGGATTTCCCTGGGGGCGGCTGGAGGGAGCTCAGCGTGTTTGGGAGGTGGTGGGAGCTCAGCGATTGCCTCAGCGGTCCCTCAAGGGACCCTCAAGGGACCAGCTGCGTGGCTGGAGCCTGCAGGGCCTGGCTGGCTCTGCACAGGGACATGGCCACGACCGGGGACCCAGCGGGCGCTCTAGCCGAGTTGTGGAGCCTTGGCGGCCACGCGCGGCTCTGTGCGCTTTTCACGCGGGGTGCACCCGCACGTCTGGCTAGAGCAGGCCCTGCTCTGCGGGCAGCGCTGGGCCCTGCGGGGACAGGCTGTCAGGGACGGCGGAGCTGAGCGCCTTCTCACGCCTGCTGCCCTCCCTTGCAGCATGGAGTGGCTGAGGAGGCGGTTGAGGAGGAGAACAGGCGCCGCAGGGGAAGCAAAGGCCGTGGCTGAGGCTGGGCAGCAGGAGCAGCATCCAAAAGCTGGTCGCAGGTGGTGGCAGTCACTGCGGGGCTGCTTTTGCTTGGGGAAAAGGGGCCGGCGCAGCAGCACTCCGGACTTGTGGGAGACTGAAGAGCTGGCAGAGTACTTGAGGTGGCTGAGCCGCGGGGAGTCGCACGTCTCCGTGGCCTCCCGCGTTCGCTTCTACCTTGGGAGCGAGGCTAGCTCCCTGTGCGGTTGGGAGAGCGACGCGGGGCCCAGCAATGGCCTTAACTGTGAAGAGCCCGAGGAGAGCGTGCGGCCCCGGGTCATCTTCTACATTGGGAGCGGGACGAGCTCCCTGGCCAGCCAGGAGAGTGATGCTGGTGCCGGGGGCTGCCTCAACAGCCAAGAGCCCCAGGACAGCACGCCACCTCGCGTCATCTTTTACACTGGGAGCGGAACCAGCTCCCTGGCCAGCTCAGAGAGTGCCGGGGCTGCCGAGGACTGCGCTGCCCACGAGCCGCCCCAGGACACCGTGCTCCGACGCGCTACCTTCTACATAGGCAGCGAGACCAGCTCCCTTGATAGCTGGTAGAGGCCCGTGTATGCCGGGGGCCGCAGCGGAACAGCATCGGGCCACACAGCTCCAGCTCCAACGGCACCACTGATGCTCAAGTGAGATCCCTGCCCAGCATGGACACCAGCCGCCGCAGCAGCATCCTCTGCCACTCCAGCTGTGACCCTCACAGGGCCATTGTACATACGTTAATTGTAAATATGTTTGACTTAGGATAGAGAGTAGGATACCTCATAGCTTGCTAAGAAGTTTTAGGAGGACATAGAAGACTGTATCTGATAGCTTGCGTTCTAAACATTTGTGAAAAATAAAAGAAAATGAAGTGAAATGCAATTCCGTGGCAGTTGAATTCCCTTCCTAAATCCCCCTGGCTACCTCTCGCGGATGAGAAGTGAGCTACAAAGTAGCAAACATTGAAGAGGCAAGAAGTCATACAATGTAGCATACGGTGAAGAGCACTTGCAGCTTTCATCCCCCAAGTGCTGCCTGGGCACTGCCCAAGCTCCCGCTTGCTCCTTCTCCCTTTCCTCATGGGGCTTCCTCGCCTTCCCCCTGAGAGCTCGAAACGCAGAGGGAAAGGCTCCTCTCTTCTGTAGAGACCCTGAAGACATGGAAGGCTGGAGGAAAGATGGAGGGAGGGCTAGCTCCTTCTCTCCCGCTCAAGAAGAGCCCCTCGCGTGCTCTTCCCTGGCACAAGTTTCCCCTCTCCACCTTAGTGTCTTAGTGCCCTTTGCCACTTTGCCCTTCTGCTTCTTTCCTCACCATGCTAATGGCAGCGTTTCCCTGAAGTGACCTTCAGCGCTACACTCAGACAGGCCATGGATTGACCTGCACCAATCAGATCTGCCTTACACACAGCGCTCTCCCGCTATGAACCTTTCATTCAAATCCTTCCTTGCCTATGGGATTGCTAGGGGACATCTCCCAAGAGAGAGGGGCTTGTTAGAGGAGGTGGCAGGTCGTTGCTAGTTGAAGAGCAAATGGCGTGGCTCTGGCGGGATTCTGCGTGCCCTGCCTACACCTGCATTGTTGGTGGCACTTGGGGAGCTTGAGGGATCCTTGGAGAAATACCTTTTGAAAAGACGCATGGGTAGAACCTGTACACTCAAGGCTAAGAGCGGTAGAGCCGCATCTTTTGTCAGAGAATCAGTGGCTACTCAAACCTCTGGCACAGGAACTCCAGCGTCTACCGGGGACCGTGCTCCGAAGCACGTCATGACCCTCTGAGGTGTACCATCCTAGGAACGACGCCTTCTGGCATCCTTCTCTACCGGAATGGGCATGAGTGACTGGGCCACGACAGCAGGCACCTACAAGTGGACAAGAGCACTGCAGAGTCACAGCTCCCACTTACAGAAATCAACTTTTCAAATCCCTCTGCTAATCAAAGTCCTTGCCACTATTGCTCATCAGTTCCAAGGAGCTGATAAATGGCATGAGCAGCACGCGGTGAGCGTGTGCCAGCAAAGAGCGCAGGCAGGCACCTGCTGCGCATTTTGGCCTAGAGCACCTAAAACTCTGTGCTTTTAGACCTGGGGCTTTGGCTCACTCAAGAAATACATTTTGAAAAGACTCATGAGTAGAACCCTGGTGGAGAACTCCTTCCCTTGCAGCGGGAAAGCCAGAAGAGTGAAAAGGGAAGCAGAAAAGGCAGAGAAAATTCACAAGAGAAGCAGCCCCTAGCAAGCCAAGATTTCTGTCGAAACCCTCCTCAGCTAGGCAACTGTGCAGAGAGTGAAGCACCACTTTCTCCTAGGTGTTCAAGTCCTGGCCATCAGGGGAACAGTGAGTTTAGAAAGCCCTCACCGTGAGGACAGGCAAGACGAGCCAGTCCTGCGCAAAGAGCGGGCAGAAGGCATGCTAGCTCCTCAAATCTAAGGCCTCGGCAAAGAAGGCAGCAGGTAACTGGAGGAGAAGGACACCTTTCTGTATGCAGAGGATGCCTTCAGAAGCATTCTGGAGGCACTGTGCGAGCACGCAGGGATGGGCTTAGGAAGGCTTAAGGCCACCCGGTGCTGAGTGTGCTGGGACAGATGAGGGCTTCTCCAGAGACACCAGAAGCCAAAGGAAAGGCAGCAAAAGCATAGGCCCACTGCCACATAGGCCCGAAGCCGGTTGAGGTGCTGCAGCGTGTCCAAAGAAGGGCAACGAAGCTGGCGAAGGGGCTGGAGCATACGCCTTAGGAGGGGCGGCTGAGGGAGCTGGGCTTCTTCAGGGGGCAGAAGAGGTGGCTCAGGGGAGATCTTATCGCTCCCTACAAGTACCCCAAAGCAGGTCGTAGTGGAGCTCCATCTCTTCTCCAAAATAACTACCAATAGCACAAGAGGAAATGGCCTCCACTTGCAGCAGGGGAAGTTGCGCTTAGGTATTAGGAAACATTGCCACACGGAAAGAGTGGTGAAGCATTGGAAGAGGCTGCCCAGGGAAGTGATGGACTCCCGTCCCTGGCAGTGTTCAAGAAATGCGTAGATGAGGCACTCGAGGCCATGGTTTAGCAGGCATGGCGGTGATGGCTTTATGCTTGCACTTGCTGATCTTGGAGGTCCTTTGTAACCATTCCCATGCTAGGATTGTAAATGTGTGGTGGGTCGTGCTGACAAGGGCACAGAAGAGGCAAGGTCTCTGCATGTCTTTTTTATTTCACTCTTTGCTGCTGAGAGCAGCCCTGAGGAATGGCAAGGGCCAGGGGGCAAGTGTGGAGCAGGGAAGAAATGTGCGTGCGGGGGGCAGGAGGACGAAGGCATCCTGGAGGGAGCTGAGTGGTCTCCAGTGGCAGGCTCCAGGGCTCCAGGCCCCTCCGAGGGCTTGGCCCTGGCCAAGGTCACCATGGCGGCATCACTCGGCAGCCCCTTGGCGAGGTCACAAAGCCGTGGCCGGGCGCAGCCCCACGCGCAACAGGGCAGAGGCGCGCGCTGGCGCCGGACGTCCCTGTTGGCGGCGTTGGCGTTGGCGGAGCAGGAGCTGTGTCGCTGGCGCTGGCCTCACAGCACCTGTGTCACTGGCGCAAGAGTCGCAAGAGCAGCGGGAGCCTGCGAGCCGCAGGGTGTAAGAGCCGCATCCTGCCCTGCTCTGCTCGTGCACGCAGGGAGGCTGCAGGGAGGCGGGCTGGGGCAGGGATTTCCCTGGGGGCGGCTGGGGGGAGCTCAGCGTGTTTGGGAGGTGGTGGGAGCTCAGCGATTGCCTCAGCGGTCCCTCAAGGGACCCTCAAAGGACCAGCTGCGTGGCTGGAGCCTGCAGGGCCTGGCTGGCTCTGCACAGGGACATGGCCACGACCGGGGACCCAGCGGGCGCTCTAGCCGAGTTGTGGAGCCTTGGCGGCCACGCGCGGCTCTGTGCGCTTTTCACGCGGGGTGCACCCGCACGTCTGGCTAGAGCAGGCCCTGCTCTGCGGGCAGCGCTGGGCCCTGCGGGGACAGGCTGTCAGGGACGGCGGAGCTGAGCGCCTTCTCACGCCTGCTGCCCTCCCTTGCAGCATGGAGTGGCTGAGGAGGCGGTTGAGGAGGAGAACAGGCGCCGCAGGGGAAGCAAAGGCCGTGGCTGAGGCTGGGCAGCAGGAGCAGCATCCAAAAGCTGGTCGCAGGTGGTGGCAGTCACTGCGGGGCTGCTTTTGCTTGGGGTAAAGGGGCCGGCGCAGCAGCACTCCGGACTTGTGGGAGACTGAGGAGCTGGCAGAGTACTTGAGGTGGCTGAGCCGCGGGGAGTCGCACGTCTCCGTGGCCTCCCGCGTTCGCTTCTACCTTGGGAGCGAGGCTAGCTCCCTGTGCGGTTGGGAGAGCGACGCGGGGCCCAGCAATGGCCTTAACTGTGAAGAGCCCGAGGAGAGCGTGCGGCCCCGGGTCATCTTCTACATTGGGAGCGGGACGAGCTCCCTGGCCAGCCAGGAGAGTGATGCTGGTGCCGGGGGCTGCCTCAACAGCCAAGAGCCCCAGGACAGCACGCCACCTCGCGTCATCTTTTACACTGGGAGCGGAACCAGCTCCCTGGCCAGCTCAGAGAGTGCCGGGGCTGCCGAGGACTGCGCTGCCCACGAGCCGCCCCAGGACACCGTGCTCCGACGCGCTACCTTCTACATAGGCAGCGAGACCAGCTCCCTTGATAGCTGGTAGAGGCCCGTGTATGCCGGGGGCCGCAGCGGAACAGCATCGGGCCACACAGCTCCAGCTCCAACGGCACCACTGATGCTCAAGTGAGATCCCTGCCCAGCATGGACACCAGCCGCCGCAGCAGCATCCTCTGCCACTCCAGCTGTGACCCTCACAGGGCCATTGTACATACGTTAATTGTAAATATGTTTGACTTAGGATAGAGAGTAGGATACCTCATAGCTTGCTAAGAAGTTTTAGGAGGACATAGAAGACTGTATCTGATAGCTTGCGTTCTAAACATTTGTGAAAAATAAAAGAAAATGAAGTGAAATGCAATTCCGTGGCAGTTGAATTCCCTTCCTAAATCCCCCTGGCTACCTCTCGCGGATGAGAAGTGAGCTACAAAGTAGCAAACATTGAAGAGGCAAGAAGTCATACAATGTAGCATACGGTGAAGAGCACTTGCAGCTTTCATCCCCAAGTGCTGCCTGGGCACTGCCCAAGCTCCCGCTTGCTCCTTCTCCCTTTCCTCATGGGGCTTCCTCGCCTTCCCCCTGAGAGCTCGAAACGCAGAGGGAAAGGCTCCTCTCTTCTGTAGAGACCCTGAAGACATGGAAGGCTGGAGGAAAGATGGAGGGAGGGCTAGCTCCTTCTCTCCCGCTCAAGAAGAGCCCCTCGCGTGCTCTTCCCTGGCACAAGTTTCCCCTCTCCACCTTAGTGTCTTAGTGCCCTTTGCCACTTTGCCCTTCTGCTTCTTTCCTCACCATGCTAATGGCAGCGTTTCCCTGAAGTGACCTTCAGCGCTACACTCAGACAGGCCATGGATTGACCTGCACCAATCAGATCTGCCTTACACACAGCGCTCTCCCGCTATGAACCTTTCATTCAAATCCTTCCTTGCCTATGGGATTGCTAGGGGACATCTCCCAAGAGAGAGGGGCTTGTTAGAGGAGGTGGCAGGTCGTTGCTAGTTGAAGAGCAAATGGCGTGGCTCTGGCGGGATTCTGCGTGCCCTGCCTACACCTGCATTGTTGGTGGCACTTGGGGAGCTTGAGGGATCCTTGGAGAAATACCTTTTGAAAAGACGCATGGGTAGAACCTGTACACTCAAGGCTAAGAGCGGTAGAGCCGCATCTTTTGTCAGAGAATCAGTGGCTACTCAAACCTCTGGCACAGGAACTCCAGCGTCTACCGGGGATCGTGCTCCGAAGCACGTCATGACCCTCTGAGGTGTACCATCCTAGGAACGACGCCTTCTGGCATCCTTCTCTACCGGAATGGGCATGAGTGACTGGGCCACGACAGCAGGCACCTACAAGTGGACAAGAGCACTGCAGAGTCACAGCTCCCACTTACAGAAATCAACTTTTCAAATCCCTCTGCTAATCAAAGTCCTTGCCACTATTGCTCATCAGTTCCAAGGAGCTGATAAATGGCATGAGCAGCACGCGGTGAGCGTGTGCCAGCAAAGAGCGCAGGCAGGCACCTGGCTGCACATTTTGGCCTAGAGCACCTAAAACTCTGTGCTTTTAGACCTGGGGCTTTGGCTCACTCAAGAAATACATTTTGAAAAGACTCATGAGTAGAACCCTGTGTGAGAACTCCTTCCCTTGCAGCGGGAAAGCCAGAGAGTGAAAAGGGAAGCAGAAAAGGCAGAGAAAATTCACAAGAGAAGCAGCCCCTAGCAAGCCAAGATTTCCGTCGAAACCCTCCTCAGCTAGGCAACTGCAGAGAGTGAAGCACCACTTTCTCCTAGGTGTTCAAGTCCTGGCCATCAGGGGAACAGTGAGTTTAGAAAGCCCTCACCGTGAGGACAGGCAAGACGAGCCAGTCCTGCACAAAGAGCGGGCAGAAGGCATGCTAGCTCCTCAAATCTAAGGCCTCGGCAAAGAAGGCAGCAGGTAACTGGAGGAGAAAGACACCTTTCTGTATGCAGAGGATGCCTTCAGAAGCATTCTGGAGGCACTGTGCGAGCACGCAGGGATGGGCTTAGGAAGGCTTAAGGCCACCCGGTGCTGAGTGTGCTGGGACAGATGAGGGCTTCTCCAGAGACACCAGAAGCCAAAGGAAAGGCAGCAAAAGCATAGGCCCACTGCCACATAGGCCCGAAGCCGGTTGAGGTGCTGCAGCGTGTCCAAGAAGGGCAACGAAGCTGGCGAAGGGGCTGGAGCATACGCCTTAGGAGGGGCGGCTGAGGGAGCTGGGCTTCTCAGGGGGCAGAAGAGGTGGCTCAGGGGAGATCTTATCGCTCCCTACAAGTACCCCAAAGCAGGTCGTAGTGGAGCTCCATCTCTTCTCCAAAATAACTACCAATAGCACAAGAGGAAATGGCCTCCACTTGCAGCAGGGGAAGTTGCGCTTAGGTATTAGGAAACATTGCCACACGGAAAGAGTGGTGAAGCATTGGAAGAGGCTGCCCAGGGAAGTGATGGACTCCCGTCCCTGGCAGTGTTCAAGAAATGCGTAGATGAGGCACTCGAGGCCATGGTTTAGCAGGCATGGCGGTGATGGCTTTATGCTTGCACTTGCTGATCTTGGAGGTCCTTTGTAACCATTCCCATGCTAGGATTGTAAATGTGTGGTGGGTCGTGCTGACAAGGGCACAGAAGAGGCAAGGTCTCTGCATGTCTTTTTTATTTCACTCTTTGCTGCTGAGAGCAGCCCTGAGAATGGCAAGGGCCAGGGGGCAAGTGTGGAGCAGGGAAGAAATGTGGCGTGCGGGGGGCAGGAGGACGAAGGCATCCTGGAGGGAGCTGAGTGGTCTCCAGTGCAGGCTCCAGGGCTCCAGGCCCCTCCGAGGGCTTGGCCCTGGCCAAGGTCACCATGGCGGCATCACTCGGCAGCCCCTTGGCGAGGTCACAAAGCCGTGGCCGGGCGCAGCCCCACGCGCAACAGGGCAGAGGCGCGCGCTGGCGCCGGACGTCCCTGTTGGCGGCGTTGGCGTTGGCGGAGCAGGAGCTGTGTCGCTGGCACTGGCCTCACAGCACCTGTGTCACTGGCGCAAGAGTCGCAAGAGCAGCGGGAGCCTGCGAGCCGCAGGGTGTAAGAGCCGCATCCTGCCCTGCTCTGCTCGTGCACGCAGGGAGGCTGCAGGAGGCGGGCTGGGGCAGGGATTTCCCTGGGGGCGGCTGGAGGGAGCTCAGCGTGTTTGGGAGGTGGTGGGAGCTCAGCGATTGCCTCAGCGGTCCCTCAAGGGACCCTCAAGGGACCAGCTGCGTGGCTGGAGCCTGCAGGGCCTGGCTGGCTCTGCACAGGGACATGGCCACGACCGGGGACCCAGCGGGCGCTCTAGCCGAGTTGTGGAGCCTTGGCGGCCACGCGCGGCTCTGTGCGCTTTTCACGCGGGGTGCACCCGCACGTCTGGCTAGAGCAGGCCCTGCTCTGCGGGCAGCGCTGGGCCCTGCGGGGACAGGCTGTCAGGGACGGCGGAGCTGAGCGCCTTCTCACGCCTGCTGCCCTCCCTTGCAGCATGGAGTGGCTGAGGAGGCGGTTGAGGAGGAGAACAGGCGCCGCAGGGGAAGCAAAGGCCGTGGCTGAGGCTGGGCAGCAGGAGCAGCATCCAAAAGCTGGTCGCAGGTGGTGGCAGTCACTGCGGGGCTGCTTTTGCTTGGGGAAAAGGGGCCGGCGCAGCAGCACTCCGGACTTGTGGGAGACTGAGGAGCTGGCAGAGTACTTGAGGTGGCTGAGCCGCGGGGGAGTTCGCCACGTCTCCGTGGCCTCCCGCGTTCGCTTCTACCTTGGGAGCGAGGCTAGCTCCCTGTGCGGTTGGGAGAGCGACGCGGGGCCCAGCAATGGCCTTAACTGTGAAGAGCCCGAGGAGAGCGTGCGGGCCCCGGGTCATCTTCTACATTGGAGCGGGACGAGCTCCCTGGCCAGCCAGGAGAGTGATGCTGGTGCCGGGGGCTGCCTCAACAGCCAAGAGCCCAGGACAGCACGCCACCTCGCGTCATCTTTTACACTGGGAGCGGAACCAGCTCCCTGGCCAGCTCAGAGAGTGCCGGGGCTGCCGAGGACTGCGCTGCCCACGAGCCGCCCCAGGACACCGTGCTCCGACGCGCTACCTTCTACATAGGCAGCGAGACCAGCTCCCTTGATAGCTGGTAGAGGCCCGTGTATGCCGGGGGCCGCAGCGGAACAGCATCGGGCCACACAGCTCAGCTCCAACGGCACCACTGATGCTCAAGTGAGATCCCTGCCCAGCATGGACACCAGCCGCCGCAGCAGCATCCTCTGCCACTCCAGCTGTGACCCTCACAGGGCCATTGTACATACGTTAATTGTAAATATGTTTGACTTAGGATAGAGAGTAGGATACCTCATAGCTTGCTAAGAAGTTTTAGGAGGACATAGAAGACTGTATCTGATAGCTTGCGTTCTAAACATTTGTGAAAAATAAAAGAAATGAAGTGAAATGCAATTCCGTGGCAGTTGAATTCCCTTCTAAATCCCCCTGGCTACCTCTCGCGGATGAGAAGTGAGCTACAAAGTAGCAAACATTGAAGAGGCAAGAAGTCATACAATGTAGCATACGGTGAAGAGCACTTGCAGCTTTCATCCCCCAAGTGCTGCCTGGGCACTGCCCAAGCTCCCGCTTGCTCCTTCTCCCTTTCCTCATGGGGCTTCCTCGCCTTCCCCTGAGAGCTCGAAACGCAGAGGGAAAGGCTCCTCTCTTCTGTAGAGACCCTGAAGACATGGAAGGCTGGAGGAAAGATGGAGGGAGGGCTAGCTCCTTCTCTCCCGCTCAAGAAGAGCCCCTCGCGTGCTCTTCCCTGGCACAAGTTTCCCCTCTCCACCTTAGTGTCTTAGTGCCCTTTGCCACTTTGCCCTTCTGCTTCTTTCCTCACCATGCTAATGGCAGCGTTTCCCTGAAGTGACCTTCAGCGCTACACTCAGACAGGCCATGGATTGACCTGCACCAATCAGATCTGCCTTACACACAGCGCTCTCCCGCTATGAACCTTTCATTCAAATCCTTCCTTGCCTATGGGATTGCTAGGGGACATCTCCCAAGAGAGAGGGGCTTGTTAGAGGAGGTGGCAGGTCGTTGCTAGTTGAAGAGCAAATGGCGTGGCTCTGGCGGGATTCTGCGTGCCCTGCCTACACCTGCATTGTTGGTGGCACTTGGGGAGCTTGAGGGATCCTTGGAGAAATACCTTTTGAAAAGACGCATGGGTAGAACCTGTACACTCAAGGCTAAGAGCGGTAGAGCCGCATCTTTTGTCAGAGAATCAGTGGCTACTCAAACCTCTGGCACAGGAACTCCAGCGTCTACCGGGGACCGTGCTCCGAAGCACGTCATGACCCTCTGAGGTGTACCATCCTAGGAACGACGCCTTCTGGCATCCTTCTCTACCGGAATGGGCATGAGTGACTGGGCCACGACAGCAGGCACCTACAAGTGGACAAGAGCACTGCAGAGTCACAGCTCCCACTTACAGAAATCAACTTTTCAAATCCCTCTGCTAATCAAAGTCCTTGCCACTATTGCTCATCAGTTCCAAGGAGCTGATAAATGGCATGAGCAGCACGCGGTGAGCGTGTGCCAGCAAAGAGCGCAGGCAGGCACCTGCTGCGCATTTTGGCCTAGAGCACCTAAAACTCTGTGCTTTTAGACCTGGGGCTTTGGCTCACTCAAGAAATACATTTTGAAAAGACTCATGAGTAGAACCCTGGTGGAGAACTCCTTCCCTTGCAGCGGGAAAGCCAGAAGAGTGAAAAGGGAAGCAGAAAAGGCAGAGAAAATTCACAAGAGAAGCAGCCCCTAGCAAGCCAAGATTTCCGTCGAAACCCTCCTCAGCTAGGCAACTGTGCAGAGAGTGAAGCACCACTTTCTCCTAGGTGTTCAAGTCCTGGCCATCAGGGGAACAGTGAGTTTAGAAAGCCCTCACCGTGAGGACAGGCAAGACGAGCCAGTCCTGCACAAAGAGCGGGCAGAAGGCATGCTAGCTCCTCAAATCTAAGGCCTCGGCAAAGAAGGCAGCAGGTAACTGGAGGAGAAGGACACCTTTCTGTATGCAGAGGATGCCTTCAGAAGCATTCTGGAGGCACTGTGCGAGCACGCAGGGATGGGCTTAGGAAGGCTTAAGGCCACCCGGTGCTGAGTGTGCTGGGACAGATGAGGGCTTCTCCGGAGACACCAGAAGCCAAAGGAAAGGCAGCAAAAGCATAGGCCCACTGCCACATAGGCCCGAAGCCGGTTGAGGTGCTGCAGCGTGTCCAAAGAAGGGCAACGAAGCTGGCGAAGGGGCTGGAGCATACGCCTTAGGAGGGGCGGCTGAGGGAGCTGGGCTTCTTCAGGGGGCAGAAGAGGTGGCTCAGGGGAGATCTTATCGCTCCCTACAAGTACCCCAAAGCAGGTCGTAGTGGAGCTCCATCTCTTCTCCAAAATAACTACCAATAGCACAAGAGGAAATGGCCTCCACTTGCAGCAGGGGAAGTTGCGCTTAGGTATTAGGAAACATTGCCACACGGAAAGAGTGGTGAAGCATTGGAAGAGGCTGCCCAGGGAAGTGATGGACTCCCGTCCCTGGCAGTGTTCAAGAAATGCGTAGATGAGGCACTCGAGGCCATGGTTTAGCAGGCATGGCGGTGATGGCTTTATGCTTGCACTTGCTGATCTTGGAGGTCCTTTGTAACCATTCCCATGCTAGGATTGTAAATGTGTGGTGGGTCGTGCTGACAAGGGCACAGAAGAGGCAAGGTCTCTGCATGTCTTTTTTATTTCACTCTTTGCTGCTGAGAGCAGCCCTGAGGAATGGCAAGGGCCAGGGGGCAAGTGTGGAGCAGGGAAGAAATGTGCGTGCGGGGGGCAGGAGGACGAAGGCATCCTGGAGGGAGCTGAGTGGTCTCCAGTGGCAGGCTCCAGGGCTCCAGGCCCCTCCGAGGGCTTGGCCCTGGCCAAGGTCACCATGGCGGCATCACTCGGCAGCCCCTTGGCGAGGTCACAAAGCCGTGGCCGGGCGCAGCCCCACGCGCAACAGGGCAGAGGCGCGCGCTGGCGCCGGACGTCCCTGTTGGCGGCGTTGGCGTTGGCGGAGCAGGAGCTGTGTCGCTGGCACTGGCCTCACAGCACCTGTGTCACTGGCGCAAGAGTCGCAAGAGCAGCGGGAGCCTGCGAGCCGCAGGGTGTAAGAGCCGCATCCTGCCCTGCTCTGCTCGTGCACGCAGGGAGGCTGCAGGGAGGCGGGCTGGGGCAGGGATTTCCCTGGGGGCGGCTGGAGGGATCTCAGCGTGTTTGGGAGGTGGTGGGAGCTCAGCGATTGCCTCAGCGGTCCCTCAAGGGACCCTCAAGGGACCAGCTGCGTGGCTGGAGCCTGCAGGGCCTGGCTGGCTCTGCACAGGGACATGGCCACGACCGGGGACCCAGCGGGCGCTCTAGCCGAGTTGTGGAGCCTTGGCGGCCACGCGCGGCTCTGTGCGCTTTTCACGCCGGGTGCACCCGCACGTCTGGCTAGAGCAGGCCCTGCTCTGCGGGCAGCGCTGGGCCCTGCGGGGACAGGCTGTCAGGGACGGCGGAGCTGAGCGCCTTCTCACGCCTGCTGCCCTCCCTTGCAGCATGGAGTGGCTGAGGAGGCAGTTGAGGAGGAGAACAGGCGCCGCAGGGGAAGCAAAGGCCGTGGCTGAGGCTGGGCAGCAGGAGCAGCATCCAAAAGCTGGTCGCAGGTGGTGGCAGTCACTGCGGGGCTGCTTTTGCTTGGGGAAAAGGGGCCGGCGCAGCAGCACTCCGGACTTGTGGGAGACTGAGGAGCTGGCAGAGTACTTGAGGTGGCTGAGCCGCGGGGAGTCGCACGTCTCCGTGGCCTCCCGCGTTCGCTTCTACCTTGGGAGCGAGGCTAGCTCCCTGTGCGGTTGGGAGAGCGACGCGGGGCCCAGCAATGGCCTTAACTGTGAAGAGCCCGAGGAGAGCGTGCGGCCCCGGGTCATCTTCTACATTGGGAGCGGGACGAGCTCCCTGGCCAGCCAGGAGAGTGATGCTGGTGCCGGGGGCTGCCTCAACAGCCAAGAGCCCCAGGACAGCACGCCACCTCGCGTCATCTTTTACATTGGGAGCGGAACCAGCTCCCTGGCCAGCTCAGAGAGTGCCGGGGCTGCCGAGGACTGCGCTGCCCACGAGCCGCCCCAGGACACCGTGCTCCGACGCGCTACCTTCTACATAGGCAGCGAGACCAGCTCCCTTGATAGCTGGTAGAGGCCCGTGTATGCCGGGGGCCGCAGCGGAACAGCATCGGGCCACACAGCTCCAGCTCCAACGGCACCACTGATG
The DNA here is from genome assembly GCF_059628265.1 of Tinamus guttatus. NCBI lineage: Eukaryota > Metazoa > Chordata > Aves > Tinamiformes > Tinamidae > Tinamus > Tinamus guttatus. The sequence continues at coordinate 26,170 of NW_028289264.1, forward strand.
CTCACGTGAGATCCCTGCCCAGCATGGACACCAGCCGCCGCAGCAGCATCCTCTGCCACTCCAGCTGTGCCCCTCACAGGGCCATTGTACATACGTTAATTGTAAATATGTTTGACTTAGGATAGAGAGTAGGATACCTCATAGCTTGCTAAGAAGTTTTAGGAGGACATAGAAGACTGTATCTGATAGCTTGCGTTCTAAACATTTGTGAAAAATAAAAGAAAATGAAGTGAAATGCAATTCCGTGGCAGTTGAATTCCCTTCCTAAATCCCCCTGGCTACCTCTCGCGGATGAGAAGTGAGCTACAAAGTAGCAAACATTGAAGAGGCAAGAAGTCATACAATGTAGCATACGGTGAAGAGCACTTGCAGCTTTCATCCCCCAAGTGCTGCCTGGGCACTGCCCAAGCTCCCGCTTGCTCCTTCTCCCTTTCCTCATGGGGCTTCCTCGCCTTCCCCCTGAGAGCTCGAAACGCAGAGGGAAAGGCTCCTCTCTTCTGTAGAGACCCTGAAGACATGGAAGGCTGGAGGAAAGATGGAGGGAGGGCTAGCTCCTTCTCTCCCGCTCAAGAAGAGCCCCTCGCGTGCTCTTCCCTGGCACAAGTTTCCCCTCTCCACCTTAGTGTCTTAGTGCCCTTTGCCACTTTGCCCTTCTGCTTCTTTCCTCACCATGCTAATGGCAGCGTTTCCCTGAAGTGACCTTCAGCGCTACACTCATACAGGCCATGGATTGACCTGCACCAATCAGATCTGCCTTACACACAGCGCTCTCCCGCTATGAACCTTTCATTCAAATCCTTCCTTGCCTATGGGATTGCTAGGGGACATCTCCCAAGAGAGAGGGACTTGTTAGAGGAGGTGGCAGGTAGTTGCTAGTTGAAGAGCAAATGGCGTGGCTCTGGCGGGATTCTGCGTGCCCTGCCTACACCTGCATTGTTGGTGGCACTTGGGGAGCTTGAGGGATCCTTGGAGAAATACCTTTTGAAAAGACGCATGGGTAGAACCTGTACACTCAAGGCTAAGAGCGGTAGAGCCGCATCTTTTGTCAGAGAATCAGTGCCAGTTCTGGCACAGGAACTCCAGCGTCTACCGGGGATCGTGCTCCGAAGCACGTCATGACCCTCTGAGGTGTACCATCCTAGGAACGACGCCTTCTGGCATCCTTCTCTACCGGAATGGGCATGAGTGACTGGGCCACGACAGCAGGCACCTACAAGTGGACAAGAGCACTGCAGAGTCACAGCTCCCACTTACAGAAATCAACTTTTCAAATCCCTCTGCTAATCAAAGTCCTTGCCACTATTGCTCATCAGTTCCAAGGAGCTGATAAATGGCATGAGCAGCACGCGGTGAGCGTGTGCCAGCAAAGAGCGCAGGCAGGCACCTGCTGCGCATTTTGGCCTAGAGCACCTAAAACTCTGTGCTTTTAGACCTGGGGCTTTGGCTCACTCAAGAAATACATTTTGAAAAGACTCATGAGTAGAACCCTGGTGGAGAACTCCTTCCCTTGCAGCGGGAAAGCCAGAAGAGTGAAAAGGGAAGCAGAAAAGGCAGAGAAAATTCACAAGAGAAGCAGCCCCTAGCAAGCCAAGATTTCCGTCGAAACCCTCCTCAGCTAGGCAACTGTGCAGAGAGTGAAGCACCACTTTCTCCTAGGTGTTCAAGTCCTGGCCATCAGGGGAACAGTGAGTTTAGAAAGCCCTCACCGTGAGGACAGGCAAGACGAGCCAGTCCTGCACAAAGAGCGGGCAGAAGGCATGCTAGCTCCTCAAATCTAAGGCCTCGGCAAAGAAGGCAGCAGGTAACTGGAGGAGAAGGACACCTTTCTGTATGCAGAGGATGCCTTCAGAAGCATTCTGGAGGCACTGTGCGAGCACGCAGGGATGGGCTTAGGAAGGCTTAAGGCCACCCGGTGCTGAGTGTGCTGGGACAGATGAGGGCTTCTCCAGAGACACCAGAAGCCAAAGGAAAGGCAGCAAAAGCATAGGCCCACTGCCACATAGGCCCGAAGCCGGTTGAGGTGCTGCAGCGTGTCCAAAGAAGGGCAACGAAGCTGGCGAAGGGGCTGGAGCATACGCCTTAGGAGGGGCGGCTGAGGGAGCTGGGCTTCTTCAGGGGGCAGAAGAGGTGGCTCAGGGGAGATCTTATCGCTCCCTACAAGTACCCCAAAGCAGGTCGTAGTGGAGCTCCATCTCTTCTCCAAAATAACTACCAATAGCACAAGAGGAAATGGCCTCCACTTGCAGCAGGGGAAGTTGCGCTTAGGTATTAGGAAACATTGCCACACGGAAAGAGTGGTGAAGCATTGGAAGAGGCTGCCCAGGGAAGTGATGGACTCCCGTCCCTGGCAGTGTTCAAGAAATGCGTAGATGAGGCACTCGAGGCCATGGTTTAGCAGGCATGGCGGTGATGGCTTTATGCTTGCACTTGCTGATCTTGGAGGTCCTTTGTAACCATTCCCATGCTAGGATTGTAAATGTGTGGTGGGTCGTGCTGACAAGGGCACAGAAGAGGCAAGGTCTCTGCATGTCTTTTTTATTTCACTCTTTGCTGCTGAGAGCAGCCCTGAGGAATGGCAAGGGCCAGGGGGCAAGTGTGGAGCAGGGAAGAAATGTGCGTGCGGGGGGCAGGAGGACGAAGGCATCCTGGAGGGAGCTGAGTGGTCTCCAGTGGCAGGCTCCAGGGCTCCAGGCCCCTCCGAGGGCTTGGCCCTGGCCAAGGTCACCATGGCAGCATCACTCGGCAGCCCCTTGGCGAGGTCACAAAGCCGTGGCCGGGCGCAGCCCCACGCGCAACAGGGCAGAGGCGCGCGCTGGCGCCGGACGTCCCTGTTGGCGGCGTTGGCGTTGGCGGAGCAGGAGCTGTGTCGCTGGCACTGGCCTCACAGCACCTGTGTCACTGGCGCAAGAGTCGCAAGAGCAGCGGGAGCCTGCGAGCCGCAGGGTGTAAGAGCCGCATCCTGCCCTGCTCTGCTCGTGCACGCAGGGAGGCTGCAGGGAGGCGGGCTGGGGCAGGGATTTCCCTGGGGGCGGCTGGAGGGATCTCAGCGTGTTTGGGAGGTGGTGGGAGCTCAGCGATTGCCTCAGCGGTCCCTCAAGGGACCCTCAAGGGACCAGCTGCGTGGCTGGAGCCTGCAGGGCCTGGCTGGCTCTGCACAGGGACATGGCCACGACCGGGGACCCAGCGGGCGCTCTAGCCGAGTTGTGGAGCCTTGGCGGCCACGCGCGGCTCTGTGCGCTTTTCACGCCGGGTGCACCCGCACGTCTGGCTAGAGCAGGCCCTGCTCTGCGGGCAGCGCTGGGCCCTGCGGGGACAGGCTGTCAGGGACGGCGGAGCTGAGCGCCTTCTCACGCCTGCTGCCCTCCCTTGCAGCATGGAGTGGCTGAGGAGGCGGTTGAGGAGGAGAACAGGCGCCGCAGGGGAAGCAAAGGCCGTGGCTGAGGTTGGGCAGCAGGAGCAGCATCCAAAAGCTGGTCGCAGGTGGTGGCAGTCACTGCGGGGCTGCTTTTGCTTGGGGAAAAGGGGCCGGCGCAGCAGCACTCCGGACTTGTGGGAGACTGAGGAGCTGGCAGAGTACTTGAGGTGGCTGAGCCGCGGGGAGTCGCACGTCTCCGTGGCCTCCCGCGTTCGCTTCTACCTTGGGAGCGAGGCTAGCTCCCTGTGCGGTTGGGAGAGCGACGCGGGGCCCAGCAATGGCCTTAACTGTGAAGAGCCCGAGGAGAGCGTGCGGCCCCGGGTCATCTTCTACATTGGGAGCGGGACGAGCTCCCTGGCCAGCCAGGAGAGTGATGCTGGTGCCGGGGGCTGCCTCAACAGCCAAGAGCCCCAGGACAGCACGCCACCTCGCGTCATCTTTTACATTGGGAGCGGAACCAGCTCCCTGGCCAGCTCAGAGAGTGCCGGGGCTGCCGAGGACTGCGCTGCCCACGAGCCGCCCCAGGACACCGTGCTCCGACGCGCTACCTTCTACATAGGCAGCGAGACCAGCTCCCTTGATAGCTGGTAGAGGCCCGTGTATGCCGGGGGCCGCAGCGGAACAGCATCGGGCCACACAGCTCCAGCTCCAACGGCACCACTGATGCTCAAGTGAGATCCCTGCCCAGCATGGACACCAGCCGCCGCAGCAGCATCCTCTGCCACTCCAGCTGTGCCCCTCACAGGGCCATTGTACATACATTAATTGTAAATATATTTGACTTAGGATAGAGAGTAGGATACCTCATAGCTTGCTAAGAAGTTTTAGGAGGACATAGAAGACTGTATCTGATAGCTTGCGTTCTAAACATTTGTGAAAAATAAAAGAAAATGAAGTGAAATGCAATTCCGTGGCAGTTGAATTCCCTTCCTAAATCCCCCTGGCTACCTCTCGCGGATGAGAAGTGAGCTACAAAGTAGCAAACATTGAAGAGGCAAGAAGTCATACAATGTAGCATACGGTGAAGAGCACTTGCAGCTTTCATCCCCCAAGTGCTGCCTGGGCACTGCCCAAGCTCCCGCTTGCTCCTTCTCCCTTTCCTCATGGGGCTTCCTCGCCTTCCCCCTGAGAGCTCGAAACGCAGAGGGAAAGGCTCCTCTCTTCTGTAGAGACCCTGAAGACATGGAAGGCTGGAGGAAAGATGGAGGGAGGGCTAGCTCCTTCTCTCCCGCTCAAGAAGAGCCCCTCGCGTGCTCTTCCCTGGCACAAGTTTCCCCTCTCCACCTTAGTGTCTTAGTGCCCTTTGCCACTTTGCCCTTCTGCTTCTTTCCTCACCATGCTAATGGCAGCGTTTCCCTGAAGTGACCTTCAGCGCTACACTCAGACAGGCCATGGATTGACCTGCACCAATCAGATCTGCCTTACACACAGCGCTCTCCCGCTATGAACCTTTCATTCAAATCCTTCCTTGCCTATGGGATTGCTAGGGGACATCTCCCAAGAGAGAGGGACTTGTTAGAGGAGGTGGCAGGTAGTTGCTAGTTGAAGAGCAAATGGCGTGGCTCTGGCGGGATTCTGCGTGCCCTGCCTACACCTGCATTGTTGGTGGCACTTGGGGAGCTTGAGGGATCCTTGGAGAAATACCTTTTGAAAAGACGCATGGGTAGAACCTGTACACTCAAGGCTAAGAGCGGTAGAGCCGCATCTTTTGTCAGAGAATCAGTGGCTACTCAAACCTCTGGCACAGGAACTCCAGCGTCTACCGGGGATCGTGCTCCGAAGCACGTCATGACCCTCTGAGGTGTACCATCCTAGGAACGACGCCTTCTGGCATCCTTCTCTACCGGAATGGGCATGAGTGACTGGGCCACGACAGCAGGCACCTACAAGTGGACAAGAGCACTGCAGAGTCACAGCTCCCACTTACAGAAATCAACTTTTCAAATCCCTCTGCTAATCAAAGTCCTTGCCACTATTGCTCATCAGTTCCAAGGAGCTGATAAATGGCATGAGCAGCACGCGGTGAGCGTGTGCCAGCAAAGAGCGCAGGCAGGCACCTGCTGCGCATTTTGGCCTAGAGCACCTAAAACTCTGTGCTTTTAGACCTGGGGCTTTGGCTCACTCAAGAAATACATTTTGAAAAGACTCATGAGTAGAACCCTGGTGGAGAACTCCTTCCCTTGCAGCGGGAAAGCCAGAAGAGTGAAAAGGGAAGCAGAAAAGGCAGAGAAAATTCACAAGAGAAGCAGCCCCTAGCAAGCCAAGATTTCCGTCGAAACCCTCCTCAGCTAGGCAACTGTGCAGAGAGTGAAGCACCACTTTCTCCTAGGTGTTCAAGTCCTGGCCATCAGGGGAACAGTGAGTTTAGAAAGCCCTCACCGTGAGGACAGGCAAGACGAGCCAGTCCTGCACAAAGAGCGGGCAGAAGGCATGCTAGCTCCTCAAATCTAAGGCCTCGGCAAAGAAGGCAGCAGGTAACTGGAGGAGAAGGACACCTTTCTGTATGCAGAGGATGCCTTCAGAAGCATTCTGGAGGCACTGTGCGAGCACGCAGGGATGGGCTTAGGAAGGCTTAAGGCCACCCGGTGCTGAGTGTGCTGGGACAGATGAGGGCTTCTCCAGAGACACCAGAAGCCAAAGGAAAGGCAGCAAAAGCATAGGCCCACTGCCACATAGGCCCGAAGCCGGTCGAGGTGCTGCAGCGTGTCCAAAGAAGGGCAACGAAGCTGGCGAAGGGGCTGGAGCATACGCCTTAGGAGGGGCGGCTGAGGGAGCTGGGCTTCTTCAGGGGGCAGAAGAGGTGGCTCAGGGGAGATCTTATCGCTCCCTACAAGTACCCCAAAGCAGGTCGTAGTGGAGCTCCATCTCTTCTCCAAAATAACTACCAATAGCACAAGAGGAAATGGCCTCCACTTGCAGCAGGGGAAGTTGCGCTTAGGTATTAGGAAACATTGCCACACGGAAAGAGTGGTGAAGCATTGGAAGAGGCTGCCCAGGGAAGTGATGGACTCCCGTCCCTGGCAGTGTTCAAGAAATGCGTAGATGAGGCACTCGAGGCCATGGTTTAGCAGGCATGGCGGTGATGGCTTTATGCTTGCACTTGCTGATCTTGGAGGTCCTTTGTAACCATTCCCATGCTAGGATTGTAAATGTGTGGTGGGTCGTGCTGACAAGGGCACAGAAGAGGCAAGGTCTCTGCATGTCTTTTTTATTTCACTCTTTGCTGCTGAGAGCAGCCCTGAGGAATGGCAAGGGCCAGGGGGCAAGTGTGGAGCAGGGAAGAAATGTGCGTGCGGGGGGCAGGAGGACGAAGGCATCCTGGAGGGAGCTGAGTGGTCTCCAGTGGCAGGCTCCAGGGCTCCAGGCCCCTCCGAGGGCTTGGTCCTGGCCAAGGTCACCATGGCGGCATCACTCGGCAGCCCCTTGGCGAGGTCACAAAGCCGTGGCCGGGCGCAGCCCCACGCGCAACAGGGCAGAGGCGCGCGCTGGCGCCGGACGTCCCTGTTGGCGGCGTTGGCGTTGGCGGAGCAGGAGCTGTGTCGCTGGCGCTGGCCTCACAGCACCTGTGTCACTGGCGCAAGAGTCGCAAGAGCAGCGGGAGCCTGCGAGCCGCAGGGTGTAAGAGCCGCATCCTGCCCTGCTCTGCTCGTGCACGCAGGGAGGCTGCAGGGAGGCGGGCTGGGGCAGGGATTTCCCTGGGGGCGGCTGGGGGGAGCTCAGCGTGTTTGGGAGGTGGTGGGAGCTCAGCGATTGCCTCAGCGGTCCCTCAAGGGACCCTCAAAGGACCAGCTGCGTGGCTGGAGCCTGCAGGGCCTGGCTGGCTCTGCACAGGGACATGGCCACGACCGGGGACCCAGCGGGCGCTCTAGCCGAGTTGTGGAGCCTTGGCGGCCACGCGCGGCTCTGTGCGCTTTTCACGCGGGGTGCACCCGCACGTCTGGCTAGAGCAGGCCCTGCTCTGCGGGCAGCGCTGGGCCCTGCGGGGACAGGCTGTCAGGGACGGCGGAGCTGAGCGCCTTCTCACGCCTGCTGCCCTCCCTTGCAGCATGGAGTGGCTGAGGAGGCGGTTGAGGAGGAGAACAGGCGCCGCAGGGGAAGCAAAGGCCGTGGCTGAGGCTGGGCAGCAGGAGCAGCATCCAAAAGCTGGTCGCAGGTGGTGGCAGTCACTGTGGGGCTGCTTTTGCTTGGGGAAAAGGGGCCGGCGCAGCAGCACTCCGGACTTGTGGGAGACTGAGGAGCTGGCAGAGTACTTGAGGTGGCTGAGCCGCGGGGAGTCGCACGTCTCCGTGGCCTCCCGCGTTCGCTTCTACCTTGGGAGCGAGGCTAGCTCCCTGTGCGGTTGGGAGAGCGACACGGGGCCCAGCAATGGCCTTAACTGTGAAGAGCCCGAGGAGAGCGTGCGGCCCCGGGTCATCTTCTACATTGGGAGCGGGACGAGCTCCCTGGCCAGCCAGGAGAGTGATGCTGGTGCCGGGGGCTGCCTCAACAGCCAAGAGCCCCAGGACAGCACGCCACCTCGCGTCATCTTTTACACTGGGAGCGGAACCAGCTCCCTGGCCAGCTCAGAGAGTGCCGGGGCTGCCGAGGACTGCGCTGCCCACGAGCCGCCCCAGGACACCGTGCTCCGACGCGCTACCTTCTACATAGGCAGCGAGACCAGCTCCCTTGATAGCTGGTAGAGGCCCGTGTATGCCGGGGGCCGCAGCGGAACAGCATCGGGCCACACAGCTCCAGCTCCAACGGCACCACTGATGCTCAAGTGAGATCCCTGCCCAGCATGGACACCAGCCGCCGCAGCAGCATCCTCTGCCACTCCAGCTGTGACCCTCACAGGGCCATTGTACATACGTTAATTGTAAATATGTTTGACTTAGGATAGAGAGTAGGATACCTCATAGCTTGCTAAGAAGTTTTAGGAGGACATAGAAGACTGTATCTGATAGCTTGCGTTCTAAACATTTGTGAAAAATAAAAGAAAATGAAGTGAAATGCAATTCCGTGGCAGTTGAATTCCCTTCCTAAATCCCCCTGGCTACCTCTCGCGGATGAGAAGTGAGCTACAAAGTAGCAAACATTGAAGAGGCAAGAAGTCATACAATGTAGCATACGGTGAAGAGCACTTGCAGCTTTCATCCCCCAAGTGCTGCCTGGGCACTGCCCAAGCTCCCGCTTGCTCCTTCTCCCTTTCCTCATGGGGCTTCCTCGCCTTCCCCCTGAGAGCTCGAAACGCAGAGGGAAAGGCTCCTCTCTTCTGTAGAGACCCTGAAGACATGGAAGGCTGGAGGAAAGATGGAGGGAGGGCTAGCTCCTTCTCTCCCGCTCAAGAAGAGCCCCTCGCGTGCTCTTCCCTGGCACAAGTTTCCCCTCTCCACCTTAGTGTCTTAGTGCCCTTTGCCACTTTGCCCTTCTGCTTCTTTCCTCACCATGCTAATGGCAGCGTTTCCCTGAAGTGACCTTCAGCGCTACACTCAGACAGGCCATGGATTGACCTGCACCAATCAGATCTGCCTTACACACAGCGCTCTCCCGCTATGAACCTTTCATTCAAATCCTTCCTTGCCTATGGGATTGCTAGGGGACATCTCCCAAGAGAGAGGGGCTTGTTAGAGGAGGTGGCAGGTCGTTGCTAGTTGAAGAGCAAATGGCGTGGCTCTGGCGGGATTCTGCGTGCCCTGCCTACACCTGCATTGTTGGTGGCACTTGGGGAGCTTGAGGGATCCTTGGAGAAATACCTTTTGAAAAGACGCATGGGTAGAACCTGTACACTCAAGGCTAAGAGCGGTAGAGCCGCATCTTTTGTCAGAGAATCAGTGGCTACTCAAACCTCTGGCACAGGAACTCCAGCGTCTACCGGGGACCGTGCTCCGAAGCACGTCATGACCCTCTGAGGTGTACCATCCTAGGAACGACGCCTTCTGGCATCCTTCTCTACCGGAATGGGCATGAGTGACTGGGCCACGACAGCAGGCACCTACAAGTGGACAAGAGCACTGCAGAGTCACAGCTCCCACTTACAGAAATCAACTTTTCAAATCCCTCTGCTAATCAAAGTCCTTGCCACTATTGCTCATCAGTTCCAAGGAGCTGATAAATGGCATGAGCAGCACGCGGTGAGCGTGTGCCAGCAAAGAGCGCAGGCAGGCACCTGCTGCACATTTTGGCCTAGAGCACCTAAAACTCTGTGCTTTTAGACCTGGGGCTTTGGCTCACTCAAGAAATACATTTTGAAAAGACTCATGAGTAGAACCCTGGTGGAGAACTCCTTCCCTTGCAGCGGGAAAGCCAGAAGAGTGAAAAGGGAAGCAGAAAAGGCAGAGAAAATTCACAAGAGAAGCAGCCCCTAGCAAGCCAAGATTTCCGTCGAAACCCTCCTCAGCTAGGCAACTGCAGAGAGTGAAGCACCACTTTCTCCTAGGTGTTCAAGTCCTGGCCATCAGGGGAACAGTGAGTTTAGAAAGCCCTCACCGTGAGGACAGGCAAGACGAGCCAGTCCTGCACAAAGAGCGGGCAGAAGGCATGCTAGCTCCTCAAATCTAAGGCCTCGGCAAAGAAGGCAGCAGGTAACTGGAGGAGAAGGACACCTTTCTGTATGCAGAGGATGCCTTCAGAAGCATTCTGGAGGCACTGTGCGAGCACGCAGGGATGGGCTTAGGAAGGCTTAAGGCCACCCGGTGCTGAGTGTGCTGGGACAGATGAGGGCTTCTCCAGAGACACCAGAAGCCAAAGGAAAGGCAGCAAAAGCATAGGCCCACTGCCACATAGGCCCGAAGCCGGTTGAGGTGCTGCAGCGTGTCCAAAGAAGGGCAACGAAGCTGGCGAAGGGGCTGGAGCATACGCCTTAGGAGGGGCGGCTGAGGGAGCTGGGCTTCTTCAGGGGGCAGAAGAGGTGGCTCAGGGGAGATCTTATCGCTCCCTACAAGTACCCCAAAGCAGGTCGTAGTGGAGCTCCATCTCTTCTCCAAAATAACTACCAATAGCACAAGAGGAAATGGCCTCCACTTGCAGCAGGGGAAGTTGCGCTTAGGTATTAGGAAACATTGCCACACGGAAAGAGTGGTGAAGCATTGGAAGAGGCTGCCCAGGGAAGTGATGGACTCCCGTCCCTGGCAGTGTTCAAGAAATGCGTAGATGAGGCACTCGAGGCCATGGTTTAGCAGGCATGGCGGTGATGGCTTTATGCTTGCACTTGCTGATCTTGGAGGTCCTTTGTAACCATTCCCATGCTAGGATTGTAAATGTGTGGTGGGTCGTGCTGACAAGGGCACAGAAGAGGCAAGGTCTCTGCATGTCTTTTTTATTTCACTCTTTGCTGCTGAGAGCAGCCCTGAGGAATGGCAAGGGCCAGGGGGCAAGTGTGGAGCAGGGAAGAAATGTGCGTGCGGGGGGCAGGAGGACGAAGGCATCCTGGAGGGAGCTGAGTGGTCTCCAGTGGCAGGCTCCAGGGCTCCAGGCCCCTCCGAGGGCTTGGCCCTGGCCAAGGTCACCATGGCGGCATCACTCGGCAGCCCCTTGGCGAGGTCACAAAGCCGTGGCCGGGCGCAGCCCCACGCGCAACAGGGCAGAGGCGCGCGCTGGCGCCGGACGTCCCTGTTGGCGGCGTTGGCGTTGGCGGAGCAGGAGCTGTGTCGCTGGCGCTGGCCTCACAGCACCTGTGTCACTGGCGCAAGAGTCGCAAGAGCAGCGGGAGCCTGCGAGCCGCAGGGTGTAAGAGCCGCATCCTGCCCTGCTCTGCTCGTGCACGCAGGGAGGCTGCAGGGAGGTGGGCTGGGGCAGGGATTTCCCTGGGGGCGGCTGGAGGGAGCTCAGCGTGTTTGGGAGGTGGTGGGAGCTCAGCGATTGCCTCAGCGGTCCCTCAAGGGACCCTCAAAGGACCAGCTGCGTGGCTGGAGCCTGCAGGGCCTGGCTGGCTCTGCACAGGGACATGGCCACGACCGGGGACCCAGCGGGCGCTCTAGCCGAGTTGTGGAGCCTTGGCGGCCACGCGCGGCTCTGTGCGCTTTTCACGCGGGGTGCACCCGCACGTCTGGCTAGAGCAGGCCCTGCTCTGCGGGCAGCGCTGGGCCCTGCGGGGACAGGCTGTCAGGGACGGCGGAGCTGAGCGCCTTCTCACGCCTGCTGCCCTCCCTTGCAGCATGGAGTGGCTGAGGAGGCGGTTGAGGAGGAGAACAGGCGCCGCAGGGGAAGCAAAGGCCGTGGCTGAGGCTGGGCAGCAGGAGCAGCATCCAAAAGCTGGTCGCAGGTGGTGGCAGTCACTGCGGGGCTGCTTTTGCTTGGGGAAAAGGGGCCGGCGCAGCAGCACTCCGGACTTGTGGGAGACTGAGGAGCTGGCAGAGTACTTGAGGTGGCTGAGCCGCGGGGAGTCGCACGTCTCCGTGGCCTCCCGCGTTCGCTTCTACCTTGGGAGCGAGGCTAGCTCCCTGTGCGGTTGGGAGAGCGACGCGGGGCCCAGCAATGGCCTTAACTGTGAAGAGCCCGAGGAGAGCGTGCGGCCCCGGGTCATCTTCTACATTGGGAGCGGGACGAGCTCCCTGGCCAGCCAGGAGAGTGATGCTGGTGCCGGGGGCTGCCTCAACAGCCAAGAGCCCCAGGACAGCACGCCACCTCGCGTCATCTTTTACATTGGGAGCGGAACCAGCTCCCTGGCCAGCTCAGAGAGTGCCGGGGCTGCCGAGGACTGCGCTGCCCACGAGCCGCCCCAGGACACCGTGCTCCGACGCGCTACCTTCTACATAGGCAGCGAGACCAGCTCCCTTGATAGCTGGTAGAGGCCCGTGTATGCCGGGGGCCGCAGCGGAACAGCATCGGGCCACACAGCTCCAGCTCCAACGGCACCACTGATGCTCAAGTGAGATCCCTGCCCAGCATGGACACCAGCCGCCGCAGCAGCATCCTCTGCCACTCCAGCTGTGCCCCTCACAGGGCCATTGTACATACGTTAATTGTAAATATGTTTGACTTAGGATAGAGAGTAGGATACCTCATAGCTTGCTAAGAAGTTTTAGGAGGACATAGAAGACTGTATCTGATAGCTTGCGTTCTAAACATTTGTGAAAAATAAAAGAAAATGAAGTGAAATGCAATTCCGTGGCAGTTGAATTCCCTTCCTAAATCCCCCTGGCTACCTCTCGCGGATGAGAAGTGAGCTACAAAGTAGCAAACATTGAAGAGGCAAGAAGTCATACAATGTAGCATACGGTGAAGAGCACTTGCAGCTTTCATCCCCCAAGTGCTGCCTGGGCACTGCCCAAGCTCCCGCTTGCTCCTTCTCCCTTTCCTCATGGGGCTTCCTCGCCTTCCCCCTGAGAGCTCGAAACGCAGAGGGAAAGGCTCCTCTCTTCTGTAGAGACCCTGAAGACATGGAAGGCTGGAGGAAAGATGGAGGGAGGGCTAGCTCCTTCTCTCCCGCTCAAGAAGAGCCCCTCGCGTGCTCTTCCCTGGCACAAGTTTCCCCTCTCCACCTTAGTGTCTTAGTGCCCTTTGCCACTTTGCCCTTCTGCTTCTTTCCTCACCATGCTAATGGCAGCGTTTCCCTGAAGTGACCTTCAGCGCTACACTCAGACAGGCCATGGATTGACCTGCACCAATCAGATCTGCCTTACACACAGCGCTCTCCCGCTATGAACCTTTCATTCAAATCCTTCCTTGCCTATGGGATTGCTAGGGGACATCTCCCAAGAGAGAGGGGCTTGTTAGAGGAGGTGGCAGGTCGTTGCTAGTTGAAGAGCAAATGGCGTGGCTCTGGCGGGATTCTGCGTGCCCTGCCTACACCTGCATTGTTGGTGGCACTTGGGGAGCTTGAGGGATCCTTGGAGAAATACCTTTTGAAAAGACGCATGGGTAGAACCTGTACACTCAAGGCTAAGAGCGGTAGAGCCGCATCTTTTGTCAGAGAATCAGTGGCTACTCAAACCTCTGGCACAGGAACTCCAGCGTCTACCGGGGACCGTGCTCCGAAGCACGTCATGACCCTCTGAGGTGTACCATCCTAGGAACGACGCCTTCTGGCATCCTTCTCTACCGGAATGGGCATGAGTGACTGGGCCACGACAGCAGGCACCTACAAGTGGACAAGAGCACTGCAGAGTCACAGCTCCCACTTACAGAAATCAACTTTTCAAATCCCTCTGCTAATCAAAGTCCTTGCCACTATTGCTCATCAGTTCCAAGGAGCTGATAAATGGCATGAGCAGCACGCGGTGAGCGTGTGCCAGCAAAGAGCGCAGGCAGGCACCTGCTGCGCATTTTGGCCTAGAGCACCTAAAACTCTGTGCTTTTAGACCTGGGGCTTTGGCTCACTCAAGAAATACATTTTGAAAAGACTCATGAGTAGAACCCTGGTGGAGAACTCCTTCCCTTGCAGCGGGAAAGCAAGAAGAGTGAAAAGGGAAGCAGAAAAGGCAGAGAAAATTCACAAGAGAAGCAGCCCCTAGCAAGCCAAGATTTCCGTCGAAACCCTCCTCAGCTAGGCAACTGTGCAGAGAGTGAAGCACCACTTTCTCCTAGGTGTTCAAGTCCTGGCCATCAGGGGAACAGTGAGTTTAGAAAGCCCTCACCGTGAGGACAGGCAAGACGAGCCAGTCCTGCACAAAGAGCGGGCAGAAGGCATGCTAGCTCCTCAAATCTAAGGCCTCGGCAAAGAAGGCAGCAGGTAACTGGAGGAGAAGGACACCTTTCTGTATGCAGAGGATGCCTTCAGAAGCATTCTGGAGGCACTGTGCGAGCACGCAGGGATGGGCTTAGGAAGGCTTAAGGCCACCCGGTGCTGAGTGTGCTGGGACAGATGAGGGCTTCTCCAGAGACACCAGAAGCCAAAGGAAAGGCAGCAAAAGCATAGGCCCACTGCCACATAGGCCCGAAGCCGGTTGAGGTGCTGCAGCGTGTCCAAAGAAGGGCAACGAAGCTGGCGAAGGGGCTGGAGCATACGCCTTAGGAGGGGCGGCTGAGGGAGCTGGGCTTCTTCAGGGGGCAGAAGAGGTGGCTCAGGGGAGATCTTATCGCTCCCTACAAGTACCCCAAAGCAGGTCGTAGTGGAGCTCCATCTCTTCTCCAAAATAACTACCAATAGCACAAGAGGAAATGGCCTCCACTTGCAGCAGGGGAAGTTGCGCTTAGGTATTAGGAAACATTGCCACACGGAAAGAGTGGTGAAGCATTGGAAGAGGCTGCCCAGGGAAGTGATGGACTCCCGTCCCTGGCAGTGTTCAAGAAATGCGTAGATGAGGCACTCGAGGCCATGGTTTAGCAGGCATGGCGGTGATGGCTTTATGCTTGCACTTGCTGATCTTGGAGGGTCCTTTGTAACCATTCCCATGCTAGGATTGTAAATGTGTGGTGGGTCGTGCTGACAAGGGCACAGAAGAGGCAAGGTCTCTGCATGTCTTTTTTATTTCACTCTTTGCTGCTGAGAGCAGCCCTGAGGAATGGCAAGGGCCAGGGGGCAAGTGTGGAGCAGGGAAGAAATGTGCGTGCGGGGGGCAGGAGGACGAAGGCATCCTGGAGGGAGCTGAGTGGTCTCCAGTGGCAGGCTCCAGGGCTCCAGGCCCCTCCGAGGGCTTGGCCCTGGCCAAGGTCACCATGGCGGCATCACTCGGCAGCCCCTTGGCGAGGTCACAAAGCCGTGGCCGGGCGCAGCCCCACGCGCAACAGGGCAGAGGCGCGCGCTGGCGCCGGACGTCCCTGTTGGCGGCGTTGGCGTTGGCGGAGCAGGAGCTGTGTCGCTGGCGCTGGCCTCACAGCACCTGTGTCACTGGCGCAAGAGTCGCAAGAGCAGCGGGAGCCTGCGAGCCGCAGGGTGTAAGAGCCGCATCCTGCCCTGCTCTGCTCGTGCACGCAGGGAGGCTGCAGGGAGGCGGGCTGGGGCAGGGATTTCCCTGGGGGCGGCTGGGGGGAGCTCAGCGTGTTTGGGAGGTGGTGGGAGCTCAGCGATTGCCTCAGCAGTCCCTCAAGGGACCCTCAAAGGACCAGCTGCGTGGCTGGAGCCTGCAGGGCCTGGCTGGCTCTGCACAGGGACATGGCCACGACCGGGGACCCAGCGGGCGCTCTAGCCGAGTTGTGGAGCCTTGGCGGCCACGCGCGGCTCTGTGCGCTTTTCACGCGGGGTGCACCCGCACGTCTGGCTAGAGCAGGCCCTGCTCTGCGGGCAGCGCTGGGCCCTGCGGGGACAGGCTGTCAGGGACGGCGGAGCTGAGCGCCTTCTCACGCCTGCTGCCCTCCCTTGCAGCATGGAGTGGCTGAGGAGGCGGTTGAGGAGGAGAACAGGCGCCGCAGGGGAAGCAAAGGCCGTGGCTGAGGCTGGGCAGCAGGAGCAGCATCCAAAAGCTGGTCGCAGGTGGTGGCAGTCACTGCGGGGCTGCTTTTGCTTGGGGAAAAGGGGCCGGCGCAGCAGCACTCCGGACTTGTGGGAGACTGAGGAGCTGGCAGAGTACTTGAGGTGGCTGAGCCGCGGGGAGTCGCACGTCTCCGTGGCCTCCCGCGTTCGCTTCTACCTTGGGAGCGAGGCTAGCTCCCTGTGCGGTTGGGAGAGCGACGCGGGGCCCAGCAATGGCCTTAACTGTGAAGAGCCCGAGGAGAGCGTGCGGCCCCGGGTCATCTTCTACATTGGGAGCGGGACGAGCTCCCTGGCCAGCCAGGAGAGTGATGCTGGTGCCGGGGGCTGCCTCAACAGCCAAGAGCCCCAGGACAGCACGCCACCTCGCGTCATCTTTTACACTGGGAGCGGAACCAGCTCCCTGGCCAGCTCAGAGAGTGCCGGGGCTGCCGAGGACTGCGCTGCCCACGAGCCGCCCCAGGACACCGTGCTCCGACGCGCTACCTTCTACATAGGCAGCGAGACCAGCTCCCTTGATAGCTGGTAGAGGCCCGTGTATGCCGGGGGCCGCAGCGGAACAGCATCGGGCCACACAGCTCCAGCTCCAACGGCACCACTGATGCTCAAGTGAGATCCCTGCCCAGCATGGACACCAGCCGCCGCAGCAGCATCCTCTGCCACTCCAGCTGTGACCCTCACAGGGCCATTGTACATACGTTAATTGTAAATATGTTTGACTTAGGATAGAGAGTAGGATACCTCATAGCTTGCTAAGAAGTTTTAGGAGGACATAGAAGACTGTATCTGATAGCTTGCGTTCTAAACATTTGTGAAAAATAAAAGAAAATGAAGTGAAATGCAATTCCGTGGCAGTTGAATTCCCTTCCTAAATCCCCCTGGCTACCTCTCGCGGATGAGAAGTGAGCTACAAAGTAGCAAACATTGAAGAGGCAAGAAGTCATACAATGTAGCATACGGTGAAGAGCACTTGCAGCTTTCATCCCCCAAGTGCTGCCTGGGCACTGCCCAAGCTCCCGCTTGCTCCTTCTCCCTTTCCTCATGGGGCTTCCTCGCCTTCCCCCTGAGAGCTCGAAACGCAGAGGGAAAGGCTCCTCTCTTCTGTAGAGACCCTGAAGACATGGAAGGCTGGAGGAAAGATGGAGGGAGGGCTAGCTCCTTCTCTCCCGCTCAAGAAGAGCCCCTCGCGTGCTCTTCCCTGGCACAAGTTTCCCCTCTCCACCTTAGTGTCTTAGTGCCCTTTGCCACTTTGCCCTTCTGCTTCTTTCCTCACCATGCTAATGGCAGCGTTTCCCTGAAGTGACCTTCAGCGCTACACTCAGACAGGCCATGGATTGACCTGCACCAATCAGATCTGCCTTACACACAGCGCTCTCCCGCTATGAACCTTTCATTCAAATCCTTCCTTGCCTATGGGATTGCTAGGGGACATCTCCCAAGAGAGAGGGGCTTGTTAGAGGAGGTGGCAGGTCGTTGCTAGTTGAAGAGCAAATGGCGTGGCTCTGGCGGGATTCTGCGTGCCCTGCCTACACCTGCATTGTTGGTGGCACTTGGGGAGCTTGAGGGATCCTTGGAGAAATACCTTTTGAAAAGACGCATGGGTAGAACCTGTACACTCAAGGCTAAGAGCGGTAGAGCCGCATCTTTTGTCAGAGAATCAGTGGCTACTCAAACCTCTGGCACAGGAACTCCAGCGTCTACCGGGGACCGTGCTCCGAAGCACGTCATGACCCTCTGAGGTGTACCATCCTAGGAACGACGCCTTCTGGCATCCTTCTCTACCGGAATGGGCATGAGTGACTGGGCCACGACAGCAGGCACCTACAAGTGGACAAGAGCACTGCAGAGTCACAGCTCCCACTTACAGAAATCAACTTTTCAAATCCCTCTGCTAATCAAAGTCCTTGCCACTATTGCTCATCAGTTCCAAGGAGCTGATAAATGGCATGAGCAGCACGCGGTGAGCGTGTGCCAGCAAAGAGCGCAGGCAGGCACCTGCTGCACATTTTGGCCTAGAGCACCTAAAACTCTGTGCTTTTAGACCTGGGGCTTTGGCTCACTCAAGAAATACATTTTGAAAAGACTCATGAGTAGAACCCTGGTGGAGAACTCCTTCCCTTGCAGCGGGAAAGCCAGAAGAGTGAAAAGGGAAGCAGAAAAGGCAGAGAAAATTCACAAGAGAAGCAGCCCCTAGCAAGCCAAGATTTCCGTCGAAACCCTCCTCAGCTAGGCAACTGCAGAGAGTGAAGCACCACTTTCTCCTAGGTGTTCAAGTCCTGGCCATCAGGGGAACAGTGAGTTTAGAAAGCCCTCACCGTGAGGACAGGCAAGACGAGCCAGTCCTGCACAAAGAGCGGGCAGAAGGCATGCTAGCTCCTCAAATCTAAGGCCTCGGCAAAGAAGGCAGCAGGTAACTGGAGGAGAAGGACACCTTTCTGTATGCAGAGGATGCCTTCAGAAGCATTCTGGAGGCACTGTGCGAGCACGCAGGGATGGGCTTAGGAAGGCTTAAGGCCACCCGGTGCTGAGTGTGCTGGGACAGATGAGGGCTTCTCCAGAGACACCAGAAGCCAAAGGAAAGGCAGCAAAAGCATAGGCCCACTGCCACATAGGCCCGAAGCCGGTTGAGGTGCTGCAGCGTGTCCAAAGAAGGGCAACGAAGCTGGCGAAGGGGCTGGAGCATACGCCTTAGGAGGGGCGGCTGAGGGAGCTGGGCTTCTTCAGGGGGCAGAAGAGGTGGCTCAGGGGAGATCTTATCGCTCCCTACAAGTACCCCAAAGCAGGTCGTAGTGGAGCTCCATCTCTTCTCCAAAATAACTACCAATAGCACAAGAGGAAATGGCCTCCACTTGCAGCAGGGGAAGTTGCGCTTAGGTATTAGGAAACATTGCCACACGGAAAGAGTGGTGAAGCATTGGAAGAGGCTGCCCAGGGAAGTGATGGACTCCCGTCCCTGGCAGTGTTCAAGAAATGCGTAGATGAGGCACTCGAGGCCATGGTTTAGCAGGCATGGCAGTGATGGCTTTATGCTTGCACTTGCTGATCTTGGAGGTCCTTTGTAACCATTCCCATGCTAGGATTGTAAATGTGTGGTGGGTCGTGCTGACAAGGGCACAGAAGAGGCAAGGTCTCTGCATGTCTATTTTATTTCACTCTTTGCTGCTGAGAGCAGCCCTGAGGAATGGCAAGGGCCAGGGGGCAAGTGTGGAGCAGGGAAGAAATGTGCGTGCGGGGGGCAGGAGGACGAAGGCATCCTGGAGGGAGCTGAGTGGTCTCCAGTGGCAGGCTCCAGGGCTCCAGGCCCCTCCGAGGGCTTGGCCCTGGCCAAGGTCACCATGGCGGCATCACTCGGCAGCCCCTTGGCGAGGTCACAAAGCCGTGGCCGGGCGCAGCCCCACGCGCAACAGGGCAGAGGCGCGCGCTGGCGCCGGACGTCCCTGTTGGCGGCGTTGGCATTGGCGGAGCAGGAGCTGTGTCGCTGGCACTGGCCTCACAGCACCTGTGTCACTGGCGCAAGAGTCGCAAGAGCAGCGGGAGCCTGCGAGCCGCAGGGTGTAAGAGCCGCATCCTGCCCTGCTCTGCTCGTGCACGCAGGGAGGCTGCAGGGAGGCGGGCTGGGGCAGGGATTTCCCTGGGGGCGGCTGGAGGGATCTCAGCGTGTTTGGGAGGTGGTGGGAGCTCAGCGATTGCCTCAGCGGTCCCTCAAGGGACCCTCAAGGGACCAGCTGCGTGGCTGGAGCCTGCAGGGCCTGGCTGGCTCTGCACAGGGACATGGCCACGACCGGGGACCCAGCGGGCGCTCTAGCCGAGTTGTGGAGCCTTGGTGGCCACGCGCGGCTCTGTGCGCTTTTCACGCCGGGTGCACCCGCACGTCTGGCTAGAGCAGGCCCTGCTCTGCGGGCAGCGCTGGGCCCTGCGGGGACAGGCTGTCAGGGACGGCGGAGCTGAGCGCCTTCTCACGCCTGCTGCCCTCCCTTGCAGCATGGAGTGGCTGAGGAGGCGGTTGAGGAGGAGAACAGGCGCCGCAGGGGAAGCAAAGGCCGTGGCTGAGGCTGGGCAGCAGGAGCAGCATCCAAAAGCTGGTCGCAGGTGGTGGCAGTCACTGCGGGGCTGCTTTTGCTTGGGGAAAAGGGGCCGGCGCAGCAGCACTCCGGACTTGTGGGAGACTGAGGAGCTGGCAGAGTACTTGAGGTGGCTGAGCCGCGGGGAGTCGCACGTCTCCGTGGCCTCCCGCGTTCGCTTCTACCTTGGGAGCGAGGCTAGCTCCCTGTGCGGTTGGGAGAGCGACGCGGGGCCCAGCAATGGCCTTAACTGTGAAGAGCCCGAGGAGAGCGTGCGGCCCCGGGTCATCTTCTACATTGGGAGCGGGACGAGCTCCCTGGCCAGCCAGGAGAGTCATGCTGGTGCCGGGGGCTGCCTCAACAGCCAAGAGCCCCAGGACAGCACGCCACCTCGCGTCATCTTTTACATTGGGAGCGGAACCAGCTCCCTGGCCAGCTCAGAGAGTGCCGGGGCTGCCGAGGACTGCGCTGCCCACGAGCCGCCCCAGGACACCGTGCTCCGACGCGCTACCTTCTACATAGGCAGCGAGACCAGCTCCCTTGATAGCTGGTAGAGGCCCGTGTATGCCGGGGGCCGCAGCGGAACAGCATCGGGCCACACAGCTCCAGCTCCAACGGCACCACTGATGCTCACGTGAGATCCCTGCCCAGCATGGACACCAGCCGCCGCAGCAGCATCCTCTGCCACTCCAGCTGTGCCCCTCACAGGGCCATTGTACATACGTTAATTGTAAATATGTTTGACTTAGGATAGAGAGTAGGATACCTCATAGCTTGCTAAGAAGTTTTAGTAGGACATAGAAGACTGTATCTGATAGCTTGCGTTCTAAACATTTGTGAAAAATAAAAGAAAATGAAGTGAAATGCAATTCCGTGGCAGTTGAATTCCCTTCCTAAATCCCCCTGGCTACCTCTCGCGGATGAGAAGTGAGCTACAAAGTAGCAAACATTGAAGAGGCAAGAAGTCATACAATGTAGCATACGGTGAAGAGCACTTGCAGCTTTCATCCCCCAAGTGCTGCCTGGGCACTGCCCAAGCTCCCGCTTGCTCCTTCTCCCTTTCCTCATGGGGCTTCCTCGCCTTCCCCCTGAGAGCTCGAAACACAGAGGGAAAGGCTCCTCTCTTCTGTAGAGACCCTGAAGACATGGAAGGCTGGAGGAAAGATGGAGGGAGGGCTAGCTCCTTCTCTCCCGCTCAAGAAGAGCCCCTCGCGTGCTCTTCCCTGGCACAAGTTTCCCCTCTCCACCTTAGTGTCTTAGTGCCCTTTGCCACTTTGCCCTTCTGCTTCTTTCCTCACCATGCTAATGGCAGCGTTTCCCTGAAGTGACCTTCAGCGCTACACTCAGACAGGCCATGGATTGACCTGCACCAATCAGATCTGCCTTACACACAGCGCTCTCCCGCTATGAACCTTTCATTCAAATCCTTCCTTGCCTATGGGATTGCTAGGGGACATCTCCCAAGAGAGAGGGGCTTGTTAGAGGAGGTGGCAGGTCGTTGCTAGTTGAAGAGCAAATGGCGTGGCTCTGGCGGGATTCTGCGTGCCCTGCCTACACCTGCATTGTTGGTGGCACTTGGGGAGCTTGAGGGATCCTTGGAGAAATACCTTTTGAAAAGACGCATGGGTAGAACCTGTACACTCAAGGCTAAGAGCGGTAGAGCCGCATCTTTTGTCAGAGAATCAGTGGCTACTCAAACCTCTGGCACAGGAACTCCAGTGTCTACCGGGGACCGTGCTCCGAAGCACGTCATGACCCTCTGAGGTGTACCATCCTAGGAACGACGCCTTCTGGCATCCTTCTCTACCGGAATGGGCATGAGTGACTGGGCCACGACAGCAGGCACCTACAAGTGGACAAGAGCACTGCAGAGTCACAGCTCCCACTTACAGAAATCAACTTTTCAAATCCCTCTGCTAATCAAAGTCCTTGCCACTATTGCTCATCAGTTCCAAGGAGCTGATAAATGGCATGAGCAGCACGCGGTGAGCGTGTGCCAGCAAAGAGCGCAGGCAGGCACCTGCTGCGCATTTTGGCCTAGAGCACCTAAAACTCTGTGCTTTTAGACCTGGGGCTTTGGCTCACTCAAGAAATACATTTTGAAAAGACTCATGAGTAGAACCCTGGTGGAGAACTCCTTCCCTTGCAGCGGGAAAGCCAGAAGAGTGAAAAGGGAAGCAGAAAAGGCAGAGAAAATTCACAAGAGAAGCAGCCCCTAGCAAGCCAAGATTTCCGTCGAAACCCTCCTCAGCTAGGCAACTGTGCAGAGAGCGAAGCACCACTTTCTCCTAGGTGTTCAAGTCCTGGCCATCAGGGGAACAGTGAGTTTAGAAAGCCCTCACCGTGAGGACAGGCAAGACGAGCCAGTCCTGCACAAAGAGCGGGCAGAAGGCATGCTAGCTCCTCAAATCTAAGGCCTCGGCAAAGAAGGCAGCAGGTAACTGGAGGAGAAGGACACCTTTCTGTATGCAGAGGATGCCTTCAGAAGCATTCTGGAGGCACTGTGCGAGCACGCAGGGATGGGCTTAGGAAGGCTTAAGGCCACCCGGTGCTGAGTGTGCTGGGACAGATGAGGGCTTCTCCAGAGACACCAGAAGCCAAAGGAAAGGCAGCAAAAGCATAGGCCCACTGCCACATAGGCCCGAAGCCGGTTGAGGTGCTGCAGCGTGTCCAAAGAAGGGCAACGAAGCTGGCGAAGGGGCTGGAGCATACGCCTTAGGAGGGGCGGCTGAGGGAGCTGGGCTTCTTCAGGGGGCAGAAGAGGTGGCTCAGGGGAGATCTTATCGCTCCCTACAAGTACCCCAAAGCAGGTCGTAGTGGAGCTCCATCTCTTCTCCAAAATAACTACCAATAGCACAAGAGGAAATGGCCTCCACTTGCAGCAGGGGAAGTTGCGCTTAGGTATTAGGAAACATTGCCACACGGAAAGAGTGGTGAAGCATTGGAAGAGGCTGCCCAGGGAAGTGATGGACTCCCGTCCCTGGCAGTGTTCAAGAAATGCGTAGATGAGGCACTCGAGGCCATGGTTTAGCAGGCATGGCGGTGATGGCTTTATGCTTGCACTTGCTGATCTTGGAGGTCCTTTGTAACCATTCCCATGCTAGGATTGTAAATGTGTGGTGGGTCGTGCTGACAAGGGCACAGAAGAGGCAAGGTCTCTGCATGTCTTTTTTATTTCACTCTTTGCTGCTGAGAGCAGCCCTGAGGAATGGCAAGGGCCAGGGGGCAAGTGTGGAGCAGGGAAGAAATGTGCGTGCGGGGGGCAGGAGGACGAAGGCATCCTGGAGGGAGCTGAGTGGTCTCCAGTGGCAGGCTCCAGGGCTCCAGGCCCCTCCG
The DNA here is from genome assembly GCF_059628265.1 of Tinamus guttatus. Taxonomy (NCBI): domain Eukaryota; kingdom Metazoa; phylum Chordata; class Aves; order Tinamiformes; family Tinamidae; genus Tinamus; species Tinamus guttatus. Next base: position 49,307 of record NW_028289264.1, read on the forward strand.
AGGGCTTGGCCCTGGCCAAGGTCACCATGGCGGCATCACAAAGCCGTGGCCGGGCGCAGCCCCACGCGCAACAGGGCAGAGGCGCGCGCTGGCGCCGGACGTCCCTGTTGGCGGCGTTGGCGTTGGCGGAGCAGGAGCTGTGTCGCTGGCACTGGCCTCACAGCACCTGTGTCACTGGCGCAAGAGTCGCAAGAGCAGCGGGAGCCTGCGAGCCGCAGGGTGTAAGAGCCGCATCCTGCCCTGCTCTGCTCGTGCACGCAGGGAGGCTGCAGGGAGGCGGGCTGGGGCAGGGATTTCCCTGGGGGCGGCTGGAGGGAGCTCAGCATGTTTGGGAGGTGGTGGGAGCTCAGCGATTGCCTCAGCGGTCCCTCAAGGGACCCTCAAAGGACCAGCTGCGTGGCTGGAGCCTGCAGGGCCTGGCTGGCTCTGCACAGGGACATGGCCACGACCGGGGACCCAGCGGGCGCTCTAGCCGAGTTGTGGAGCCTTGGCGGCCACGCGCGGCTCTGTGCGCTTTTCACGCGGGGTGCACCCGCACGTCTGGCTAGAGCAGGCCCTGCTCTGCGGGCAGCGCTGGGCCCTGCGGGGACAGGCTGTCAGGGACGGCGGAGCTGAGCGCCTTCTCACGCCTGCTGCCCTCCCTTGCAGCATGGAGTGGCTGAGGAGGCGGTTGAGGAGGAGAACAGGCGCCGCAGGGGAAGCAAAGGCCGTGGCTGAGGCTGGGCAGCAGGAGCAGCATCCAAAAGCTGGTCGCAGGTGGTGGCAGTCACTGCGGGGCTGCTTTTGCTTGGGGAAAAGGGGCCGGCGCAGCAGCACTCCGGACTTGTGGGAGACTGAGGAGCTGGCAGAGTACTTGAGGTGGCTGAGCCGCGGGGAGTCGCACGTCTCCGTGGCCTCCCGCGTTCGCTTCTACCTTGGGAGCGAGGCTAGCTCCCTGTGCAGTTGGGAGAGCGACGCGGGGCCCAGCAATGGCCTTAACTGTGAAGAGCCCGAGGAGAGCGTGCGGCCCCGGGTCATCTTCTACATTGGGAGCGGGACGAGCTCCCTGGCCAGCCAGGAGAGTGATGCTGGTGCCGGGGGCTGCCTCAACAGCCAAGAGCCCCAGGACAGCACGCCACCTCGTGTCATCTTTTACATTGGGAGCGGAACCAGCTCCCTGGCCAGCTCAGAGAGTGCCGGGGCTGCCGAGGACTGCGCTGCCCACGAGCCGCCCCAGGACACCGTGCTCCGACGCGCTACCTTCTACATAGGCAGCGAGACCAGCTCCCTTGATAGCTGGTAGAGGCCCGTGTATGCCGGGGGCCGCAGCGGAACAGCATCGGGCCACACAGCTCCAGCTCCAACGGCACCACTGATGCTCAAGTGAGATCCCTGCCCAGCATGGACACCAGCCGCCGCAGCAGCATCCTCTGCCACTCCAGCTGTGCCCCTCACAGGGCCATTGTACATACGTTAATTGTAAATATGTTTGACTTAGGATAGAGAGTAGGATACCTCATAGCTTGCTAAGAAGTTTTAGGAGGACATAGAAGACTGTATCTGATAGCTTGCGTTCTAAACATTTGTGAAAAATAAAAGAAAATGAAGTGAAATGCAATTCCGTGGCAGTTGAATTCCCTTCCTAAATCCCCCTGGCTACCTCTCGCGGATGAGAAGTGAGCTACAAAGTAGCAAACATTGAAGAGGCAAGAAGTCATACAATGTAGCATACGGTGAAGAGCACTTGCAGCTTTCATCCCCCAAGTGCTGCCTGGGCACTGCCCAAGCTCCCGCTTGCTCCTTCTCCCTTTCCTCATGGGGCTTCCTCGCCTTCCCCCTGAGAGCTCGAAACGCAGAGGGAAAGGCTCCTCTCTTCTGTAGAGACCCTGAAGACATGGAAGGCTGGAGGAAAGATGGAGGGAGGGCTAGCTCCTTCTCTCCCGCTCAAGAAGAGCCCCTCGCGTGCTCTTCCCTGGCACAAGTTTCCCCTCTCCACCTTAGTGTCTTAGTGCCCTTTGCCACTTTGCCCTTCTGCTTCTTTCCTCACCATGCTAATGGCAGCGTTTCCCTGAAGTGACCTTCAGCGCTACACTCAGACAGGCCATGGATTGACCTGCACCAATCAGATCTGCCTTACACACAGCGCTCTCCCGCTATGAACCTTTCATTCAAATCCTTCCTTGCCTATGGGATTGCTAGGGGACATCTCCCAAGAGAGAGGGACTTGTTAGAGGAGGTGGCAGGTAGTTGCTAGTTGAAGAGCAAATGGCGTGGCTCTGGCGGGATTCTGCGTGCCCTGCCTACACCTGCATTGTTGGTGGCACTTGGGGAGCTTGAGGGATCCTTGGAGAAATACCTTTTGAAAAGACGCATGGGTAGAACCTGTACACTCAAGGCTAAGAGCGGTAGAGCCGCATCTTTTGTCAGAGAATCAGTGGCTACTCAAACCTCTGGCACAGGAACTCCAGCGTCTACCGGGGACCGTGCTCCGAAGCACGTCATGACCCTCTGAGGTGTACCATCCTAGGAACGACGCCTTCTGGCATCCTTCTCTACCGGAATAGGCATGAGTGACTGGGCCACGACAGCAGGCACCTACAAGTGGACAAGAGCACTGCAGAGTCACAGCTCCCACTTACAGAAATCAACTTTTCAAATCCCTCTGCTAATCAAAGTCCTTGCCACTATTGCTCATCAGTTCCAAGGAGCTGATAAATGGCATGAGCAGCACGCGGTGAGCGTGTGCCAGCAAAGAGCGCAGGCAGGCACCTGCTGCGCATTTTGGCCTAGAGCACCTAAAACTCTGTGCTTTTAGACCTGGGGCTTTGGCTCACTCACTCAAGAAATACATTTTGAAAAGACTCATGAGTAGAACCCTGGTGGAGAACTCCTTCCCTTGCAGCGGGAAAGCAAGAAGAGTGAAAAGGGAAGCAGAAAAGGCAGAGAAAATTCACAAGAGAAGCAGCCCCTAGCAAGCCAAGATTTCCGTCGAAACCCTCCTCAGCTAGGCAACTGTGCAGAGAGTGAAGCACCACTTTCTCCTAGGTGTTCAAGTCCTGGCCATCAGGGGAACAGTGAGTTTAGAAAGCCCTCACCGTGAGGACAGGCAAGACGAACCAGTCCTGCACAAAGAGCGGGCAGAAGGCATGCTAGCTCCTCAAATCTAAGGCCTCGGCAAAGAAGGCAGCAGGTAACTGGAGGAGAAGGACACCTTTCTGTATGCAGAGGATGCCTTCAGAAGCATTCTGGAGGCACTGTGCGAGCACGCAGGGATGGGCTTAGGAAGGCTTAAGGCCACCCGGTGCTGAGTGTGCTGGGACAGATGAGGGCTTCTCCAGAGACACCAGAAGCCAAAGGAAAGGCAGCAAAAGCATAGGCCCACTGCCACATAGGCCCGAAGCCGGTCGAGGTGCTGCAGCGTGTCCAAAGAAGGGCAACGAAGCTGGCGAAGGGGCTGGAGCATACGCCTTAGGAGGGGCGGCTGAGGGAGCTGGGCTTCTTCAGGGGGCAGAAGAGGTGGCTCAGGGGAGATCTTATCGCTCCCTACAAGTACCCCAAAGCAGGTCGTAGTGGAGCTCCATCTCTTCTCCAAAATAACTACCAATAGCACAAGAGGAAATGGCCTCCACTTGCAGCAGGGGAAGTTGCGCTTAGGTATTAGGAAACATTGCCACACGGAAAGAGTGGTGAAGCATTGGAAGAGGCTGCCCAGGGAAGTGATGGACTCCCGTCCCTGGCAGTGTTCAAGAAATGCGTAGATGAGGCACTCGAGGCCATGGTTTAGCAGGCATGGCGGTGATGGCTTTATGCTTGCACTTGCTGATCTTGGAGGTCCTTTGTAACCATTCCCATGCTAGGATTGTAAATGTGTGGTGGGTCGTGCTGACAAGGGCACAGAAGAGGCAAGGTCTCTGCATGTCTTTTTTATTTCACTCTTTGCTGCTGAGAGCAGCCCTGAGGAATGGCAAGGGCCAGGGGGCAAGTGTGGAGCAGGGAAGAAATGTGCGTGCGGGGGGCAGGAGGACGAAGGCATCCTGGAGGGAGCTGAGTGGTCTCCAGTGGCAGGCTCCAGGGCTCCAGGCCCCTCCGAGGGCTTGGCCCTGGCCAAGGTCACCATGGCGGCATCACTCGGCAGCCCCTTGGCGAGGTCACAAAGCCGTGGCCGGGCGCAGCCCCACGCGCAACAGGGCAGAGGCGCGCGCTGGCGCCGGACGTCCCTGTTGGCGGCGTTGGCGTTGGCGGAGCAGGAGCTGTGTCGCTGGCACTGGCCTCACAGCACCTGTGTCACTGGCGCAAGAGTCGCAAGAGCAGCGGGAGCCTGCGAGCCGCAGGGTGTAAGAGCTGCATCCTGCCCTGCTCTGCTCGTGCACGCAGGGAGGCTGCAGGGAGGCGGGCTGGGGCAGGGATTTCCCTGGGGGCGGCTGGAGGGATCTCAGCGTGTTTGGGAGGTGGTGGGAGCTCAGCGATTGCCTCAGCGGTCCCTCAAGGGACCCTCAAGGGACCAGCTGCGTGGCTGGAGCCTGCAGGGCCTGGCTGGCTCTGCACAGGGACATGGCCACGACCGGGGACCCAGCGGGCGCTCTAGCCGAGTTGTGGAGCCTTGGCGGCCACGCGCGGCTCTGTGCGCTTTTCACGCCGGGTGCACCCGCACGTCTGGCTAGAGCAGGCCCTGCTCTGCGGGCAGCGCTGGGCCCTGCGGGGACAGGCTGTCAGGGACGGCGGAGCTGAGCGCCTTCTCACGCCTGCTGCCCTCCCTTGCAGCATGGAGTGGCTGAGGAGGCGGTTGAGGAGGAGAACATGCGCCGCAGGGGAAGCAAAGGCCGTGGCTGAGGCTGGGCAGCAGGAGCAGCATCCAAAAGCTGGTCGCAGGTGGTGGCAGTCACTGCGGGGCTGCTTTTGCTTGGGGAAAAGGGGCCGGCGCAGCAGCACTCCGGACTTGTGGGAGACTGAGGAGCTGGCAGAGTACTTGAGGTGGCTGAGCCGCGGGGAGTCGCACGTCTCCGTGGCCTCCCGCGTTCGCTTCTACCTTGGGAGCGAGGCTAGCTCCCTGTGCGGTTGGGAGAGCGACGCGGGGCCCAGCAATGGCCTTAACTGTGAAGAGCCCGAGGAGAGCGTGCGGCCCCGGGTCATCTTCTACATTGGGAGCGGGACGAGCTCCCTGGCCAGCCAGGAGAGTGATGCTGGTGCCGGGGGCTGCCTCAACAGCCAAGAGCCCCAGGACAGCACGCCACCTCGCGTCATCTTTTACATTGGGAGCGGAACCAGCTCCCTGGCCAGCTCAGAGAGTGCCGGGGCTGCCGAGGACTGCGCTGCCCACGAGCCGCCCCAGGACACCGTGCTCCGACGCGCTACCTTCTACATAGGCAGCGAGACCAGCTCCCTTGATAGCTGGTAGAGGCCCGTGTATGCCGGGGGCCGCAGCGGAACAGCATCGGGCCACACAGCTCCAGCTCCAACGGCACCACTGATGCTCAAGTGAGATCCCTGCCCAGCATGGACACCAGCCGCCGCAGCAGCATCCTCTGCCACTCCAGCTGTGCCCCTCACAGGGCCATTGTACATACGTTAATTGTAAATATGTTTGACTTAGGATAGAGAGTAGGATACCTCATAGCTTGCTAAGAAGTTTTAGGAGGACATAGAAGACTGTATCTGATAGCTTGCGTTCTAAACATTTGTGAAAAATAAAAGAAAATGAAGTGAAATGCAATTCCGTGGCAGTTGAATTCCCTTCCTAAATCCCCCTGGCTACCTCTCGCGGATGAGAAGTGAGCTACAAAGTAGCAAACATTGAAGAGGCAAGAAGTCATACAATGTAGCATACGGTGAAGAGCACTTGCAGCTTTCATCCCCCAAGTGCTGCCTGGGCACTGCCCAAGCTCCCGCTTGCTCCTTCTCCCTTTCCTCATGGGGCTTCCTCGCCTTCCCCCTGAGAGCTCGAAACGCAGAGGGAAAGGCTCCTCTCTTCTGTAGAGACCCTGAAGACATGGAAGGCTGGAGGAAAGATGGAGGGAGGGCTAGCTCCTTCTCTCCCGCTCAAGAAGAGCCCCTCGCGTGCTCTTCCCTGGCACAAGTTTCCCCTCTCCACCTTAGTGTCTTAGTGCCCTTTGCCACTTTGCCCTTCTGCTTCTTTCCTCACCATGCTAATGGCAGCGTTTCCCTGAAGTGACCTTCAGCGCTACACTCATACAGGCCATGGATTGACCTGCACCAATCAGATCTGCCTTACACACAGTGCTCTCCCGCTATGAACCTTTCATTCAAATCCTTCCTTGCCTATGGGATTGCTAGGGGACATCTCCCAAGAGAGAGGGACTTGTTAGAGGAGGTGGCAGGTCGTTGCTAGTTGAAGAGCAAATGGCGTGGCTCTGGCGGGATTCTGCGTGCCCTGCCTACACCTGCATTGTTGGTGGCACTTGGGGAGCTTGAGGGATCCTTGGAGAAATACCTTTTGAAAAGACGCATGGGTAGAACCTGTACACTCAAGGCTAAGAGCGGTAGAGCCGCATCTTTTGTCAGAGAATCAGTGGCTACTCAAACCTCTGGCACAGGAACTCCAGCGTCTACCGGGGATCGTGCTCCGAAGCACGTCATGACCCTCTGAGGTGTACCATCCTAGGAACGACGCCTTCTGGCATCCTTCTCTACCGGAATGGGCATGAGTGACTGGGCCACGACAGCAGGCACCTACAAGTGGACAAGAGCACTGCAGAGTCACAGCTCCCACTTACAGAAATCAACTTTTCAAATCCCTCTGCTAATCAAAGTCCTTGCCACTATTGCTCATCAGTTCCAAGGAGCTGATAAATGGCATGAGCAGCACGCGGTGAGCGTGTGCCAGCAAAGAGCGCAGGCAGGCACCTGCTGCGCATTTTGGCCTAGAGCACCTAAAACTCTGTGCTTTTAGACCTGGGGCTTTGGCTCACTCAAGAAATACATTTTGAAAAGACTCATGAGTAGAACCCTGGTGGAGAACTCCTTCCCTTGCAGCGGGAAAGCCAGAAGAGTGAAAAGGGAAGCAGAAAAGGCAGAGAAAATTCACAAGAGAAGCAGCCCCTAGCAAGCCAAGATTTCCGTCGAAACCCTCCTCAGCTAGGCAACTGTGCAGAGAGTGAAGCACCACTTTCTCCTAGGTGTTCAAGTCCTGGCCATCAGGGGAACAGTGAGTTTAGAAAGCCCTCACCGTGAGGACAGGCAAGACGAGCCAGTCCTGCACAAAGAGCGGGCAGAAGGCATGCTAGCTCCTCAAATCTAAGGCCTCGGCAAAGAAGGCAGCAGGTAACTGGAGGAGAAGGACACCTTTCTGTATGCAGAGGATGCCTTCAGAAGCATTCTGGAGGCACTGTGCGAGCACGCAGGGATGGGCTTAGGAAGGCTTAAGGCCACCCGGTGCTGAGTGTGCTGGGACAGATGAGGGCTTCTCCAGAGACACCAGAAGCCAAAGGAAAGGCAGCAAAAGCATAGGCCCACTGCCACATAGGCCCGAAGCCGGTCGAGGTGCTGCAGCGTGTCCAAAGAAGGGCAACGAAGCTGGCGAAGGGGCTGGAGCATACGCCTTAGGAGGGGCGGCTGAGGGAGCTGGGCTTCTTCAGGGGGCAGAAGAGGTGGCTCAGGGGAGATCTTATCGCTCCCTACAAGTACCCCAAAGCAGGTCGTAGTGGAGCTCCATCTCTTCTCCAAAATAACTACCAATAGCACAAGAGGAAATGGCCTCCACTTGCAGCAGGGGAAGTTGCGCTTAGGTATTAGGAAACATTGCCACACGGAAAGAGTGGTGAAGCATTGGAAGAGGCTGCCCAGGGAAGTGATGGACTCCCGTCCCTGGCAGTGTTCAAGAAATGCGTAGATGAGGCACTCGAGGCCATGGTTTAGCAGGCATGGCGGTGATGGCTTTATGCTTGCACTTGCTGATCTTGGAGGTCCTTTGTAACCATTCCCATGCTAGGATTGTAAATGTGTGGTGGGTCGTGCTGACAAGGGCACAGAAGAGGCAAGGTCTCTGCATGTCTTTTTTATTTCACTCTTTGCTGCTGAGAGCAGCCCTGAGGAATGGCAAGGGCCAGGGGGCAAGTGTGGAGCAGGGAAGAAATGTGCGTGCGGGGGGCAGGAGGACGAAGGCATCCTGGAGGGAGCTGAGTGGTCTCCAGTGGCAGGCTCCAGGGCTCCAGGCCCCTCCGAGGGCTTGGCCCTGGCCAAGGTCACCATGGCGGCATCACTCGGCAGCCCCTTGGCGAGGTCACAAAGCCGTGGCCGGGCGCAGCCCCACGCGCAACAGGGCAGAGGCGCGCGCTGGCGCCGGACGTCCCTGTTGGCGGCGTTGGCGTTGGCGGAGCAGGAGCTGTGTCGCTGGCACTGGCCTCACAGCACCTGTGTCACTGGCGCAAGAGTCGCAAGAGCAGCGGGAGCCTGCGAGCCGCAGGGTGTAAGAGCCGCATCCTGCCCTGCTCTGCTCGTGCACGCAGGGAGGCTGCAGGGAGGCGGGCTGGGGCAGGGATTTCCCTGGGGGCGGCTGGAGGGATCTCAGCGTGTTTGGGAGGTGGTGGGAGCTCAGCGATTGCCTCAGCGGTCCCTCAAGGGACCCTCAAGGGACCAGCTGCGTGGCTGGAGCCTGCAGGGCCTGGCTGGCTCTGCACAGGGACATGGCCACGACCGGGGACCCAGCGGGCGCTCTAGCCGAGTTGTGGAGCCTTGGCGGCCACGCGCGGCTCTGTGCGCTTTTCACGCCGGGTGCACCCGCACGTCTGGCTAGAGCAGGCCCTGCTCTGCGGGCAGCGCTGGGCCCTGCGGGGACAGGCTGTCAGGGACGGCGGAGCTGAGCGCCTTCTCACGCCTGCTGCCCTCCCTTGCAGCATGGAGTGGCTGAGGAGGCGGTTGAGGAGGAGAACAGGCGCCGCAGGGGAAGCAAAGGCCGTGGCTGAGGCTGGGCAGCAGGAGCAGCATCCAAAAGCTGGTCGCAGGTGGTGGCAGTCACTGCGGGGCTGCTTTTGCTTGGGGAAAAGGGGCCGGCGCAGCAGCACTCCGGACTTGTGGGAGACTGAGGAGCTGGCAGAGTACTTGAGGTGGCTGAGCCGCGGGGAGTCGCACGTCTCCGTGGCCTCCCGCGTTCGCTTCTACCTTGGGAGCGAGGCTAGCTCCCTGTGCGGTTGGGAGAGCGACGCGGGGCCCAGCAATGGCCTTAACTGTGAAGAGCCCGAGGAGAGCGTGCGGCCCCGGGTCATCTTCTACATTGGGAGCGGGACGAGCTCCCTGGCCAGCCAGGAGAGTCATGCTGGTGCCGGGGGCTGCCTCAACAGCCAAGAGCCCCAGGACAGCACGCCACCTCGCGTCATCTTTTACATTGGGAGCGGAACCAGCTCCCTGGCCAGCTCAGAGAGTGCCGGGGCTGCCGAGGACTGCGCTGCCCACGAGCCGCCCCAGGACACCGTGCTCCGACGCGCTACCTTCTACATAGGCAGCGAGACCAGCTCCCTTGATAGCTGGTAGAGGCCCGTGTATGCCGGGGGCCGCAGCGGAACAGCATTGGGCCACACAGCTCCAGCTCCAACGGCACCACTGATGCTCACGTGAGATCCCTGCCCAGCATGGACACCAGCCGCCGCAGCAGCATCCTCTGCCACTCCAGCTGTGCCCCTCACAGGGCCATTGTACATACGTTAATTGTAAATATGTTTGACTTAGGATAGAGAGTAGGATACCTCATAGCTTGCTAAGAAGTTTTAGGAGGACATAGAAGACTGTATCTGATAGCTTGCGTTCTAAACATTTGTGAAAAATAAAAGAAAATGAAGTGAAATGCAATTCCGTGGCAGTTGAATTCCCTTCCTAAATCCCCCTGGCTACCTCTCGTGGATGAGAAGTGAGCTACAAAGTAGCAAACATTGAAGAGGCAAGAAGTCATACAATGTAGCATACGGTGAAGAGCACTTGCAGCTTTCATCCCCCAAGTGCTGCCTGGGCACTGCCCAAGCTCCCGCTTGCTCCTTCTCCCTTTCCTCATGGGGCTTCCTCGCCTTCCCCCTGAGAGCTCGAAACGCAGAGGGAAAGGCTCCTCTCTTCTGTAGAGACCCTGAAGACATGGAAGGCTGGAGGAAAGATGGAGGGAGGGCTAGCTCCTTCTCTCCCGCTCAAGAAGAGCCCCTCGCGTGCTCTTCCCTGGCACAAGTTTCCCCTCTCCACCTTAGTGTCTTAGTGCCCTTTGCCACTTTGCCCTTCTGCTTCTTTCCTCACCATGCTAATGGCAGCGTTTCCCTGAAGTGACCTTCAGCGCTACACTCAGACAGGCCATGGATTGACCTGCACCAATCAGATCTGCCTTACACACAGCGCTCTCCCGCTATGAACCTTTCATTCAAATCCTTCCTTGCCTATGGGATTGCTAGGGGACATCTCCCAAGAGAGAGGGACTTGTTAGAGGAGGTGGCAGGTAGTTGCTAGTTGAAGAGCAAATGGCGTGGCTCTGGCGGGATTCTGCGTGCCCTGCCTACACCTGCATTGTTGGTGGCACTTGGGGAGCTTGAGGGATCCTTGGAGAAATACCTTTTGAAAAGACGCATGGGTAGAACCTGTACACTCAAGGCTAAGAGCGGTAGAGCCGCATCTTTTGTCAGAGAATCAGTGGCTACTCAAACCTCTGGCACAGGAACTCCAGCGTCTACCGGGGATCGTGCTCCGAAGCACGTCATGACCCTCTGAGGTGTACCATCCTAGGAACGACGCCTTCTGGCATCCTTCTCTACCGGAATGGGCATGAGCGACTGGGCCACGACAGCAGGCACCTACAAGTGGACAAGAGCACTGCAGAGTCACAGCTCCCACTTACAGAAATCAACTTTTCAAATCCCTCTGCTAATCAAAGTCCTTGCCACTATTGCTCATCAGTTCCAAGGAGCTGATAAATGGCATGAGCAGCACGCGGTGAGCGTGTGCCAGCAAAGAGCGCAGGCAGGCACCTGCTGTGCATTTTGGCCTAGAGCACCTAAAACTCTGTGCTTTTAGACCTGGGGCTTTGGCTCACTCAAGAAATACATTTTGAAAAGACTCATGAGTAGAACCCTGGTGGAGAACTCCTTCCCTTGCAGCGGGAAAGCCAGAAGAGTGAAAAGGGAAGCAGAAAAGGCAGAGAAAATTCACAAGAGAAGCAGCCCCTAGCAAGCCAAGATTTCTGTCGAAACCCTCCTCAGCTAGGCAACTGTGCAGAGAGTGAAGCACCACTTTCTCCTAGGTGTTCAAGTCCTGGCCATCAGGGGAACAGTGAGTTTAGAAAGCCCTCACCGTGAGGACAGGCAAGACGAGCCAGTCCTGCACAAAGAGCGGGCAGAAGGCATGCTAGCTCCTCAAATCTAAGGCCTCGGCAAAGAAGGCAGCAGGTAACTGGAGGAGAAGGACACCTTTCTGTATGCAGAGGATGCCTTCAGAAGCATTCTGGAGGCACTGTGCGAGCACGCAGGGATGGGCTTAGGAAGGCTTAAGGCCACCCGGTGCTGAGTGTGCTGGGACAGATGAGGGCTTCTCCAGAGACACCAGAAGCCAAAGGAAAGGCAGCAAAAGCATAGGCCCACTGCCACATAGGCCCGAAGCCGGTTGAGGTGCTGCAGCATGTCCAAAGAAGGGCAACGAAGCTGGCGAAGGGGCTGGAGCATACGCCTTAGGAGGGGCGGCTGAGGGAGCTGGGCTTCTTCAGGGGGCAGAAGAGGTGGCTCAGGGGAGATCTTATCGCTCCCTACAAGTACCCCAAAGCAGGTTGTAGTGGAGCTCCATCTCTTCTCCAAAATAACTACCAATAGCACAAGAGGAAATGGCCTCCACTTGCAGCAGGGGAAGTTGCGCTTAGGTATTAGGAAACATTGCCACACGGAAAGAGTGGTGAAGCATTGGAAGAGGCTGCCCAGGGAAGTGATGGACTCCCGTCCCTGGCAGTGTTCAAGAAATGCGTAGATGAGGCACTCGAGGCCATGGTTTAGCAGGCATGGCGGTGATGGCTTTATGCTTGCACTTGCTGATCTTGGAGGTCCTTTGTAACCATTCCCATGCTAGGATTGTAAATGTGTGGTGGGTCGTGCTGACAAGGGCACAGAAGAGGCAAGGTCTCTGCATGTCTTTTTTATTTCACTCTTTGCTGCTGAGAGCAGCCCTGAGGAATGGCAAGGGCCAGGGGGCAAGTGTGGAGCAGGGAAGAAATGTGCGTGCGGGGGGCAGGAGGACGAAGGCATCCTGGAGGGAGCTGAGTGGTCTCCAGTGGCAGGCTCCAGGGCTCCAGGCCCCTCCGAGGGCTTGGCCCTGGCCAAGGTCACCATGGCGGCATCACTCGGCAGCCCCTTGGCGAGGTCACAAAGCCGTGGCCGGGCGCAGCCCCACGCGCAACAGGGCAGAGGCGCGCGCTGGCGCCGGACGTCCCTGTTGGCGGCGTTGGCGTTGGCGGAGCAGGAGCTGTGTCGCTGGCACTGGCCTCACAGCACCTGTGTCACTGGCGCAAGAGTCGCAAGAGCAGCGGGAGCCTGCGAGCCGCAGGGTGTAAGAGCTGCATCCTGCCCTGCTCTGCTCGTGCACGCAGGGAGGCTGCAGGGAGGCGGGCTGGGGCAGGGATTTCCCTGGGGGCGGCTGGAGGGAGCTCAGCGTGTTTGGGAGGTGGTGGGAGCTCAGCGATTGCCTCAGCGGTCCCTCAAGGGACCCTCAAGGGACCAGCTGCGTGGCTGGAGCCTGCAGGGCCTGGCTGGCTCTGCACAGGGACATGGCCACGACCGGGGACCCAGCGGGCGCTCTAGCCGAGTTGTGGAGCCTTGGCGGCCACGCGCGGCTCTGTGCGCTTTTCACGCCGGGTGCACCCGCACGTCTGGCTAGAGCAGGCCCTGCTCTGCGGGCAGCGCTGGGCCCTGCGGGGACAGGCTGTCAGGGACGGCGGAGCTGAGCGCCTTCTCACGCCTGCTGCCCTCCCTTGCAGCATGGAGTGGCTGAGGAGGCGGTTGAGGAGGAGAACAGGCGCCGCAGGGGAAGCAAAGGCCGTGGCTGAGGCTGGGCAGCAGGAGCAGCATCCAAAAGCTGGTCGCAGGTGGTGGCAGTCACTGCGGGGCTGCTTTTGCTTGGGGAAAAGGGGCCGGCGCAGCAGCACTCCGGACTTGTGGGAGACTGAGGAGCTGGCAGAGTACTTGAGGTGGCTGAGCCGCGGGGAGTCGCACGTCTCCGTGGCCTCCCGCGTTCGCTTCTACCTTGGGAGCGAGGCTAGCTCCCTGTGCGGTTGGGAGAGCGACGCGGGGCCCAGCAATGGCCTTAACTGTGAAGAGCCCGAGGAGAGCGTGCGGCCCCGGGTCATCTTCTACATTGGGAGCGGGACGAGCTCCCTGGCCAGCCAGGAGAGTCATGCTGGTGCCGGGGGCTGCCTCAACAGCCAAGAGCCCCAGGACAGCACGCCACCTCGCGTCATCTTTTACATTGGGAGCGGAACCAGCTCCCTGGCCAGCTCAGAGAGTGCCGGGGCTGCCGAGGACTGCGCTGCCCACGAGCCGCCCCAGGACACCGTGCTCCGACGCGCTACCTTCTACATAGGCAGCGAGACCAGCTCCCTTGATAGCTGGTAGAGGCCCGTGTATGCCGGGGGCCGCAGCGGAACAGCATCGGGCCACACAGCTCCAGCTCCAACGGCACCACTGATGCTCACGTGAGATCCCTGCCCAGCATGGACACCAGCCGCCGCAGCAGCATCCTCTGCCACTCCAGCTGTGCCCCTCACAGGGCCATTGTACATACGTTAATTGTAAATATGTTTGACTTAGGATAGAGAGTAGGATACCTCATAGCTTGCTAAGAAGTTTTAGGAGGACATAGAAGACTGTATCTGATAGCTTGCGTTCTAAACATTTGTGAAAAATAAAAGAAAATGAAGTGAAATGCAATTCCGTGGCAGTTGAATTCCCTTCCTAAATCCCCCTGGCTACCTCTCGCGGATGAGAAGTGAGCTACAAAGTAGCAAACATTGAAGAGGCAAGAAGTCATACAATGTAGCATACGGTGAAGAGCACTTGCAGCTTTCATCCCCCAAGTGCTGCCTGGGCACTGCCCAAGCTCCCGCTTGCTCCTTCTCCCTTTCCTCATGGGGCTTCCTCGCCTTCCCCCTGAGAGCTCGAAACGCAGAGGGAAAGGCTCCTCTCTTCTGTAGAGACCCTGAAGACATGGAAGGCTGGAGGAAAGATGGAGGGAGGGCTAGCTCCTTCTCTCCCGCTCAAGAAGAGCCCCTCGCGTGCTCTTCCCTGGCACAAGTTTCCCCTCTCCACCTTAGTGTCTTAGTGCCCTTTGCCACTTTGCCCTTCTGCTTCTTTCCTCACCATGCTAATGGCAGCGTTTCCCTGAAGTGACCTTCAGCGCTACACTCAGACAGGCCATGGATTGACCTGCACCAATCAGATCTGCCTTACACACAGCGCTCTCCCGCTATGAACCTTTCATTCAAATCCTTCCTTGCCTATGGGATTGCTAGGGGACATCTCCCAAGAGAGAGGGACTTGTTAGAGGAGGTGGCAGGTAGTTGCTAGTTGAAGAGCAAATGGCGTGGCTCTGGCGGGATTCTGCGTGCCCTGCCTACACCTGCATTGTTGGTGGCACTTGGGGAGCTTGAGGGATCCTTGGAGAAATACCTTTTGAAAAGACGCATGGGTAGAACCTGTACACTCAAGGCTAAGAGCGGTAGAGCCGCATCTTTTGTCAGAGAATCAGTGGCTACTCAAACCTCTGGCACAGGAACTCCAGCGTCTACCGGGGATCGTGCTCCGAAGCACGTCATGACCCTCTGAGGTGTACCATCCTAGGAACGACGCCTTCTGGCATCCTTCTCTACCGGAATGGGCATGAGCGACTGGGCCACGACAGCAGGCACCTACAAGTGGACAAGAGCACTGCAGAGTCACAGCTCCCACTTACAGAAATCAACTTTTCAAATCCCTCTGCTAATCAAAGTCCTTGCCACTATTGCTCATCAGTTCCAAGGAGCTGATAAATGGCATGAGCAGCACGCGGTGAGCGTGTGCCAGCAAAGAGCGCAGGCAGGCACCTGCTGTGCATTTTGGCCTAGAGCACCTAAAACTCTGTGCTTTTAGACCTGGGGCTTTGGCTCACTCAAGAAATACATTTTGAAAAGACTCATGAGTAGAACCCTGGTGGAGAACTCCTTCCCTTGCAGCGGGAAAGCCAGAAGAGTGAAAAGGGAAGCAGAAAAGGCAGAGAAAATTCACAAGAGAAGCAGCCCCTAGCAAGCCAAGATTTCTGTCGAAACCCTCCTCAGCTAGGCAACTGTGCAGAGAGTGAAGCACCACTTTCTCCTAGGTGTTCAAGTCCTGGCCATCAGGGGAACAGTGAGTTTAGAAAGCCCTCACCGTGAGGACAGGCAAGACGAGCCAGTCCTGCACAAAGAGCGGGCAGAAGGCATGCTAGCTCCTCAAATCTAAGGCCTCGGCAAAGAAGGCAGCAGGTAACTGGAGGAGAAGGACACCTTTCTGTATGCAGAGGATGCCTTCAGAAGCATTCTGGAGGCACTGTGCGAGCACGCAGGGATGGGCTTAGGAAGGCTTAAGGCCACCCGGTGCTGAGTGTGCTGGGACAGATGAGGGCTTCTCCAGAGACACCAGAAGCCAAAGGAAAGGCAGCAAAAGCATAGGCCCACTGCCACATAGGCCCGAAGCCGGTTGAGGTGCTGCAGCATGTCCAAAGAAGGGCAACGAAGCTGGCGAAGGGGCTGGAGCATACGCCTTAGGAGGGGCGGCTGAGGGAGCTGGGCTTCTTCAGGGGGCAGAAGAGGTGGCTCAGGGGAGATCTTATCGCTCCCTACAAGTACCCCAAAGCAGGTCGTAGTGGAGCTCCATCTCTTCTCCAAAATAACTACCAATAGCACAAGAGGAAATGGCCTCCACTTGCAGCAGGGGAAGTTGCGCTTAGGTATTAGGAAACATTGCCACACGGAAAGAGTGGTGAAGCATTGGAAGAGGCTGCCCAGGGAAGTGATGGACTCCCGTCCCTGGCAGTGTTCAAGAAATGCGTAGATGAGGCACTCGAGGCCATGGTTTAGCAGGCATGGCAGTGATGGCTTTATGCTTGCACTTGCTGATCTTGGAGGTCCTTTGTAACCATTCCCATGCTAGGATTGTAAATGTGTGGTGGGTCGTGCTGACAAGGGCACAGAAGAGGCAAGGTCTCTGCATGTCTTTTTTATTTCACTCTTTGCTGCTGAGAGCAGCCCTGAGGAATGGCAAGGGCCAGGGGGCAAGTGTGGAGCAGGGAAGAAATGTGCGTGCGTGGGGCAGGAGGACGAAGGCATCCTGGAGGGAGCTGAGTGGTCTCCAGTGGCAGGCTCCAGGGCTCCAGGCCCCTCCGAGGGCTTGGCCCTGGCCAAGGTCACCATGGCGGCATCACTCGGCAGCCCCTTGGCGAGGTCACAAAGCCGTGGCCGGGCGCAGCCCCACGCGCAACAGGGCAGAGGCGCGCGCTGGCGCCGGACGTCCCTGTTGGCGGCGTTGGCGTTGGCGGAGCAGGAGCTGTGTCGCTGGCACTGGCCTCACAGCACCTGTGTCACTGGCGCAAGAGTCGCAAGAGCAGCGGGAGCCTGCGAGCCGCAGGGTGTAAGAGCCGCATCCTGCCCTGCTCTGCTCGTGCACGCAGGGAGGCTGCAGGGAGGCGGGCTGGGGCAGGGATTTCCCTGGGGGCGGCTGGAGGGAGCTCAGCGTGTTTGGGAGGTGGTGGGAGCTCAGCGATTGCCTCAGCGGTCCCTCAAGGGACCCTCAAGGGACCAGCTGCGTGGCTGGAGCCTGCAGGGCCTGGCTGGCTCTGCACAGGGACATGGCCACGACCGGGGACCCAGCGGGCGCTCTAGCCGAGTTGTGGAGCCTTGGCGGCCACGCGCGGCTCTGTGCGCTTTTCACGCCGGGTGCACCCGCACGTCTGGCTAGAGCAGGCCCTGCTCTGCGGGCAGCGCTGGGCCCTGCGGGGACAGGCTGTCAGGGACGGCGGAGCTGAGCGCCTTCTCACGCCTGCTGCCCTCCCTTGCAGCATGGAGTGGCTGAGGAGGCGGTTGAGGAGGAGAACAGGCGCCGCAGGGGAAGCAAAGGCCGTGGCTGAGGCTGGGCAGCAGGAGCAGCATCCAAAAGCTGGTCGCAGGTGGTGGCAGTCACTGCGGGGCTGCTTTTGCTTGGGGAAAAGGGGCCGGCGCAGCAGCACTCCGGACTTGTGGGAGACTGAGGAGCTGGCAGAGTACTTGAGGTGGCTGAGCCGCGGGGAGTCGCACGTCTCCGTGGCCTCCCGCGTTCGCTTCTACCTGGGGAGCGAGGCTAGCTCCCTGTGCAGTTGGGAGAGCGACGCGGGGCCCAGCAATGGCCTTAACTGTGAAGAGCCCGAGGAGAGCGTGCGGCCCCGGGTCATCTTCTACATTGGGAGCGGGACGAGCTCCCTGGCCAGCCAGGAGAGTGATGCTGGTGCCGGGGGCTGCCTCAACAGCCAAGAGCCCCAGGACAGCACGCCACCTCGCGTCATCTTTTACATTGGGAGCGGAACCAGCTCCCTGGCCAGCTCAGAGAGTGCCGGGGCTGCCGAGGACTGCGCTGCCCACGAGCCGCCCCAGGACACCGTGCTCCGACGCGCTACCTTCTACATAGGCAGCGAGACCAGCTCCCTTGATAGCTGGTAGAGGCCCGTGTATGCCGGGGGCCGCAGCGGAACAGCATCGGGCCACACAGCTCCAGCTCCAACGGCACCACTGATGCTCACGTGAGATCCCTGCCCAGCATGGACACCAGCCGCCGCAGCAGCATCCTCTGCCACTCCAGCTGTGCCCCTCACAGGGCCATTGTACATACGTTAATTGTAAATATGTTTGACTTAGGATAGAGAGTAGGATACCTCATAGCTTGCTAAGAAGTTTTAGGAGGACATAGAAGACTGTATCTGATAGCTTGCGTTCTAAACATTTGTGAAAAATAAAAGAAAATGAAGTGAAATGCAATTCCGTGGCAGTTGAATTCCCTTCCTAAATCCCCCTGGCTACCTCTCGCGGATGAGAAGTGAGCTACAAAGTAGCAAACATTGAAGAGGCAAGAAGTCATACAATGTAGCATACGGTGAAGAGCACTTGCAGCTTTCATCCCCCAAGTGCTGCCTGGGCACTGCCCAAGCTCCCGCTTGCTCCTTCTCCCTTTCCTCATGGGGCTTCCTCGCCTTCCCCCTGAGAGCTCGAAACGCAGAGGGAAAGGCTCCCCTCTTCTGTAGAGACCCTGAAGACATGGAAGGCTGGAGGAAAGATGGAGGGAGGGCTAGCTCCTTCTCTCCCGCTCAAGAAGAGCCCCTCGCGTGCTCTTCCCTGGCACAAGTTTCCCCTCTCCACCTTAGTGTCTTAGTGCCCTTTGCCACTTTGCCCTTCTGCTTCTTTCCTCACCATGCTAATGGCAGCGTTTCCCTGAAGTGACCTTCAGCGCTACACTCATACAGGCCATGGATTGACCTGCACCAATCAGATCTGCCTTACACACAGCGCTCTCCCGCTATGAACCTTTCATTCAAATCCTTCCTTGCCTATGGGATTGCTAGGGGACATCTCCCAAGAGAGAGGGACTTGTTAGAGGAGGTGGCAGGTAGTTGCTAGTTGAAGAGCAAATGGCGTGGCTCTGGCGGGATTCTGCGTGCCCTGCCTACACCTGCATTGTTGGTGGCACTTGGGGAGCTTGAGGGATCCTTGGAGAAATACCTTTTGAAAAGACGCATGGGTAGAACCTGTACACTCAAGGCTAAGAGCGGTAGAGCCGCATCTTTTGTCAGAGAATCAGTGGCTACTCAAACCTCTGGCACAGGAACTCCAGCGTCTACCGGGGATCGTGCTCCGAAGCACGTCATGACCCTCTGAGGTGTACCATCCTAGGAACGACGCCTTCTGGCATCCTTCTCTACCGGAATGGGCATGAGTGACTGGGCCACGACAGCAGGCACCTACAAGTGGACAAGAGCACTGCAGAGTCACAGCTCCCACTTACAGAAATCAACTTTTCAAATCCCTCTGCTAATCAAAGTCCTTGCCACTATTGCTCATCAGTTCCAAGGAGCTGATAAATGGCATGAGCAGCACGCGGTGAGCGTGTGGCCAGCAAAGAGCGCAGGCAGGCACCTGCTGCGCATTTTGGCCTAGAGCACCTAAAACTCTGTGCTTTTAGACCTGGGGCTTTGGCTCACTCACTCAAGAAATACATTTTGAAAAGACTCATGAGTAGAACCCTGGTGGAGAACTCCTTCCCTTGCAGCGGGAAAGCAAGAAGAGTGAAAAGGGAAGCAGAAAAGGCAGAGAAAATTCACAAGAGAAGCAGCCCCTAGCAAGCCAAGATTTCCGTCGAAACCCTCCTCAGCTAGGCAACTGTGCAGAGAGTGAAGCACCACTTTCTCCTAGGTGTTCAAGTCCTGGCCATCAGGGGAACAGTGAGTTTAGAAAGCCCTCACCGTGAGGACAGGCAAGACGAGCCAGTTCTGCACAAAGAGCGGGCAGAAGGCATGCTAGCTCCTCAAATCTAAGGCCTCGGCAAAGAAGGCAGCAGGTAACTGGAGGAGAAGGACACCTTTCTGTATGCAGAGGATGCCTTCAGAAGCATTCTGGAGGCACTGTGCGAGCACGCAGGGATGGGCTTAGGAAGGCTTAAGGCCACCCGGTGCTGAGTGTGCTGGGACAGATGAGGGCTTCTCCAGAGACACCAGAAGCCAAAGGAAAGGCAGCAAAAGCATAGGCCCACTGCCACATAGGCCCGAAGCCGGTTGAGGTGCTGCAGCGTGTCCAAAGAAGGGCAACGAAGCTGGCGAAGGGGCTGGAACATACGCCTTAGGAGGGGCGGCTGAGGGAGCTGGGCTTCTTCAGGGGGCAGAAGAGGTGGCTCAGGGGAGATCTTATCGCTCCCTACAAGTACCCCAAAGCAGGTCGTAGTGGAGCTCCATCTCTTCTCCAAAATAACTACCAATAGCACAAGAGGAAATGGCCTCCACTTGCAGCAGGGGAAGTTGCGCTTAGGTATTAGGAAACATTGCCACACGGAAAGAGTGGTGAAGCATTGGAAGAGGCTGCCCAGGGAAGTGATGGACTCCCGTCCCTGGCAGTGTTCAAGAAATGCGTAGATGAGGCACTCGAGGCCATGGTTTAGCAGGCATGGCGGTGATGGCTTTATGCTTGCACTTGCTGATCTTGGAGGTCCTTTGTAACCATTCCCATGCTAGGATTGTAAATGTGTGGTGGGTCGTGCTGACAAGGGCACAGAAGAGGCAAGGTCTCTGCATGTCTTTTTTATTTCACTCTTTGCTGCTGAGAGCAGCCCTGAGGAATGGCAAGGGCCAGGGGGCAAGTGTGGAGCAGGGAAGAAATGTGCGTGCGGGGGGCAGGAGGACGAAGGCATCCTGGAGGGAGCTGAGTGGTCTCCAGTGGCAGGCTCCAGGGCTCCAGGCCCCTCCGAGGGCTTGGCCCTGGCCAAGGTCACCATGGCGGCATCACTCGGCAGCCCCTTGGCGAGGTCACAAAGCCGTGGCCGGGCGCAGCCCCACGCGCAACAGGGCAGAGGCGCGCGCTGGCGCCGGACGTCCCTGTTGGCGGCGTTGGCGTTGGCGGAGCAGGAGCTGTGTCGCTGGCACTGGCCTCACAGCACCTGTGTCACTGGCGCAAGAGTCGCAAGAGCAGCGGGAGCCTGCGAGCCGCAGGGTGTAAGAGCCGCATCCTGCCCTGCTCTGCTCGTGCACGCAGGGAGGCTGCAGGGAGGCGGGCTGGGGCAGGGATTTCCCTGGGGGCGGCTGGAGGGAGCTCAGCGTGTTTGGGAGGTGGTGGGAGCTCAGCGATTGCCTCAGCGGTCCCTCAAGGGACCCTCAAGGGACCAGCTGCATGGCTGGAGCCTGCAGGGCCTGGCTGGCTCTGCACAGGGACATGGCCACGACCGGGGACCCAGCGGGCGCTCTAGCCGAGTTGTGGAGCCTTGGCGGCCACGCGCGGCTCTGTGCGCTTTTCACGCCGGGTGCACCCGCACGTCTGGCTAGAGCAGGCCCTGCTCTGCGGGCAGCGCTGGGCCCTGCGGGGACAGGCTGTCAGGGACGGCGGAGCTGAGCGCCTTCTCACGCCTGCTGCCCTCCCTTGCAGCATGGAGTGGCTGAGGAGGCGGTTGAGGAGGAGAACAGGCGCCGCAGGGGAAGCAAAGGCCGTGGCTGAGGCTGGGCAGCAGGAGCAGCATCCAAAAGCTGGTCGCAGGTGGTGGCAGTCACTGCGGGGCTGCTTTTGCTTGGGGAAAAGGGGCCGGCGCAGCAGCACTCCGGACTTGTGGGAGACTGAGGAGCTGGCAGAGTACTTGAGGTGGCTGAGCCGCGGGGAGTCGCACGTCTCCGTGGCCTCCCGCGTTCGCTTCTACCTGGGGAGCGAGGCTAGCTCCCTGTGCAGTTGGGAGAGCGACGCGGGGCCCAGCAATGGCCTTAACTGTGAAGAGCCCGAGGAGAGCGTGCGGCCCCGGGTCATCTTCTACATTGGGAGCGGGACGAGCTCCCTGGCCAGCCAGGAGAGTGATGCTGGTGCCGGGGGCTGCCTCAACAGCCAAGAGCCCCAGGACAGCACGCCACCTCGCGTCATCTTTTACATTGGGAGCGGAACCAGCTCCCTGGCCAGCTCAGAGAGTGCCGGGGCTGCCGAGGACTGCGCTGCCCACGAGCCGCCCCAGGACACCGTGCTCCGACGCGCTACCTTCTACATAGGCAGCGAGACCAGCTCCCTTGATAGCTGGTAGAGGCCCGTGTATGCCGGGGGCCGCAGCGGAACAGCATCGGGCCACACAGCTCCAGCTCCAACGGCACCACTGATGCTCACGTGAGATCCCTGCCCAGCATGGACACCAGCCGCCGCAGCAGCATCCTCTGCCACTCCAGCTGTGCCCCTCACAGGGCCATTGTACATACGTTAATTGTAAATATGTTTGACTTAGGATAGAGAGTAGGATACCTCATAGCTTGCTAAGAAGTTTTAGGAGGACATAGAAGACTGTATCTGATAGCTTGCGTTCTAAACATTTGTGAAAAATAAAAGAAAATGAAGTGAAATGCAATTCCGTGGCAGTTGAATTCCCTTCCTAAATCCCCCTGGCTACCTCTCGCGGATGAGAAGTGAGCTACAAAGTAGCAAACATTGAAGAGGCAAGAAGTCATACAATGTAGCATACGGTGAAGAGCACTTGCAGCTTTCATCCCCCAAGTGCTGCCTGGGCACTGCCCAAGCTCCCGCTTGCTCCTTCTCCCTTTCCTCATGGGGCTTCCTCGCCTTCCCCCTGAGAGCTCGAAACGCAGAGGGAAAGGCTCCCCTCTTCTGTAGAGACCCTGAAGACATGGAAGGCTGGAGGAAAGATGGAGGGAGGGCTAGCTCCTTCTCTCCCGCTCAAGAAGAGCCCCTCGCGTGCTCTTCCCTGGCACAAGTTTCCCCTCTCCACCTTAGTGTCTTAGTGCCCTTTGCCACTTTGCCCTTCTGCTTCTTTCCTCACCATGCTAATGGCAGCGTTTCCCTGAAGTGACCTTCAGCGCTACACTCATACAGGCCATGGATTGACCTGCACCAATCAGATCTGCCTTACACACAGCGCTCTCCCGCTATGAACCTTTCATTCAAATCCTTCCTTGCCTATGGGATTGCTAGGGGACATCTCCCAAGAGAGAGGGACTTGTTAGAGGAGGTGGCAGGTAGTTGCTAGTTGAAGAGCAAATGGCGTGGCTCTGGCGGGATTCTGCGTGCCCTGCCTACACCTGCATTGTTGGTGGCACTTGGGGAGCTTGAGGGATCCTTGGAGAAATACCTTTTGAAAAGACGCATGGGTAGAACCTGTACACTCAAGGCTAAGAGCGGTAGAGCCGCATCTTTTGTCAGAGAATCAGTGGCTACTCAAACCTCTGGCACAGGAACTCCAGCGTCTACCGGGGATCGTGCTCCGAAGCACGTCATGACCCTCTGAGGTGTACCATCCTAGGAACGACGCCTTCTGGCATCCTTCTCTACCGGAATGGGCATGAGTGACTGGGCCACGACAGCAGGCACCTACAAGTGGACAAGAGCACTGCAGAGTCACAGCTCCCACTTACAGAAATCAACTTTTCAAATCCCTCTGCTAATCAAAGTCCTTGCCACTATTGCTCATCAGTTCCAAGGAGCTGATAAATGGCATGAGCAGCACGCGGTGAGCGTGTGCCAGCAAAGAGCGCAGGCAGGCACCTGCTGCGCATTTTGGCCTAGAGCACCTAAAACTCTGTGCTTTTAGACCTGGGGCTTTGGCTCACTCACTCAAGAAATACATTTTGAAAAGACTCATGAGTAGAACCCTGGTGGAGAACTCCTTCCCTTGCAGCGGGAAAGCAAGAAGAGTGAAAAGGGAAGCAGAAAAGGCAGAGAAAATTCACAAGAGAAGCAGCCCCTAGCAAGCCAAGATTTCCGTCGAAACCCTCCTCAGCTAGGCAACTGTGCAGAGAGTGAAGCACCACTTTCTCCTAGGTGTTCAAGTCCTGGCCATCAGGGGAACAGTGAGTTTAGAAAGCCCTCACCGTGAGGACAGGCAAGACGAGCCAGTCCTGCACAAAGAGCGGGCAGAAGGCATGCTAGCTCCTCAAATCTAAGGCCTCGGCAAAGAAGGCAGCAGGTAACTGGAGGAGAAGGACACCTTTCTGTATGCAGAGGATGCCTTCAGAAGCATTCTGGAGGCACTGTGCGAGCACGCAGGGATGGGCTTAGGAAGGCTTAAGGCCACCCGGTGCTGAGTGTGCTGGGACAGATGAGGGCTTCTCCAGAGACACCAGAAGCCAAAGGAAAGGCAGCAAAAGCATAGGCCCACTGCCACATAGGCCCGAAGCCGGTTGAGGTGCTGCAGCGTGTCCAAAGAAGGGCAACGAAGCTGGCGAAGGGGCTGGAACATACGCCTTAGGAGGGGCGGCTGAGGGAGCTGGGCTTCTTCAGGGGGCAGAAGAGGTGGCTCAGGGGAGATCTTATCGCTCCCTACAAGTACCCCAAAGCAGGTCGTAGTGGAGCTCCATCTCTTCTCCAAAATAACTACCAATAGCACAAGAGGAAATGGCCTCCACTTGCAGCAGGGGAAGTTGCGCTTAGGTATTAGGAAACATTGCCACACGGAAAGAGTGGTGAAGCATTGGAAGAGGCTGCCCAGGGAAGTGATGGACTCCCGTCCCTGGCAGTGTTCAAGAAATGCGTAGATGAGGCACTCGAGGCCATGGTTTAGCAGGCATGGCGGTGATGGCTTTATGCTTGCACTTGCTGATCTTGGAGGTCCTTTGTAACCATTCCCATGCTAGGATTGTAAATGTGTGGTGGGTCGTGCTGACAAGGGCACAGAAGAGGCAAGGTCTCTGCATGTCTTTTTTATTTCACTCTTTGCTGCTGAGAGCAGCCCTGAGGAATGGCAAGGGCCAGGGGGCAAGTGTGGAGCAGGGAAGAAATGTGCGTGCGGGGGGCAGGAGGACGAAGGCATCCTGGAGGGAGCTGAGTGGTCTCCAGTGGCAGGCTCCAGGGCTCCAGGCCCCTCCGAGGGCTTGGCCCTGGCCAAGGTCACCATGGCGGCATCACTCGGCAGCCCCTTGGCGAGGTCACAAAGCCGTGGCCGGGCGCAGCCCCACGCGCAACAGGGCAGAGGCGCGCGCTGGCGCCGGACGTCCCTGTTGGCGGCGTTGGCGTTGGCGGAGCAGGAGCTGTGTCGCTGGCACTGGCCTCACAGCACCTGTGTCACTGGCGCAAGAGTCGCAAGAGCAGCGGGAGCCTGCGAGCCGCAGGGTGTAAGAGCCGCATCCTGCCCTGCTCTGCTCGTGCACGCAGGGAGGCTGCAGGGAGGCGGGCTGGGGCAGGGATTTCCCTGGGGGCGGCTGGAGGGAGCTCAGCGTGTTTGGGAGGTGGTGGGAGCTCAGCGATTGCCTCAGCGGTCCCTCAAGGGACCCTCAAGGGACCAGCTGCGTGGCTGGAGCCTGCAGGGCCTGGCTGGCTCTGCACAGGGACATGGCCACGACCGGGGACCCAGCGGGCGCTCTAGCCGAGTTGTGGAGCCTTGGCGGCCACGCGCGGCTCTGTGCGCTTTTCACGCGGGGTGCACCCGCACGTCTGGCTAGAGCAGGCCCTGCTCTGCGGGCAGCGCTGGGCCCTGCGGGGACAGGCTGTCAGGGACGGCGGAGCTGAGCGCCTTCTCACGCCTGCTGCCCTCCCTTGCAGCATGGAGTGGCTGAGGAGGCGGTTGAGGAGGAGAACAGGCGCCGCAGGGGAAGCAAAGGCCGTGGCTGAGGCTGGGCAGCAGGAGCAGCATCCAAAAGCTGGTCGCAGGTGGTGGCAGTCACTGCGGGGCTGCTTTTGCTTGGGGAAAAGGGGCCGGCGCAGCAGCACTCCGGACTTGTGGGAGACTGAGGAGCTGGCAGAGTACTTGAGGTGGCTGAGCCGCGGGGAGTCGCACGTCTCCGTGGCCTCCCGCGTTCGCTTCTACCTTGGGAGCGAGGCTAGCTCCCTGTGCGGTTGGGAGAGCGACGCGGGGCCCAGCAATGGCCTTAACTGTGAAGAGCCCGAGGAGAGCGTGCGGCCCCGGGTCATCTTCTACATTGGGAGCGGGACGAGCTCCCTGGCCAGCCAGGAGAGTGATGCTGGTGCCGGGGGCTGCCTCAACAGCCAAGAGCCCCAGGACAGCACGCCACCTCGCGTCATCTTTTACATTGGGAGCGGAACCAGTTCCCTGGCCAGCTCAGAGAGTGCCGGGGCTGCCGAGGACTGCGCTGCCCACGAGCCGCCCCAGGACACCGTGCTCCGACGCGCTACCTTCTACATAGGCAGCGAGACCAGCTCCCTTGATAGCTGGTAGAGGCCCGTGTATGCCGGGGGCCGCAGCGGAACAGCATCGGGCCACACAGCTCCAGCTCCAACGGCACCACTGATGCTCACGTGAGATCCCTGCCCAGCATGGACACCAGCCGCCGCAGCAGCATCCTCTGCCACTCCAGCTGTGCCCCTCACAGGGCCATTGTACATACGTTAATTGTAAATATGTTTGACTTAGGATAGAGAGTAGGATACCTCATAGCTTGCTAAGAAGTTTTAGGAGGACATAGAAGACTGTATCTGATAGCTTTCGTTCTAAACATTTGTGAAAAATAAAAGAAAATGAAGTGAAATGCAATTCCATGGCAGTTGAATTCCCTTCCTAAATCCCCCTGGCTACCTCTCGCGGATGAGAAGTGAGCTACAAAGTAGCAAACATTGAAGAGGCAAGAAGTCATACAATGTAGCATACGGTGAAGAGCACTTGCAGCTTTCATCCCCCAAGTGCTGCCTGGGCACTGCCCAAGCTCCCGCTTGCTCCTTCTCCCTTTCCTCATGGGGCTTCCTCGCCTTCCCCCTGAGAGCTCGAAACGCAGAGGGAAAGGCTCCTCTCTTCTGTAGAGACCCTGAAGACATGGAAGGCTGGAGGAAAGATGGAGGGAGGGCTAGCTCCTTCTCTCCCGCTCAAGAAGAGCCCCTCGCGTGCTCTTCCCTGGCACAAGTTTCCCCTCTCCACCTTAGTGTCTTAGTGCCCTTTGCCACTTTGCCCTTCTGCTTCTTTCCTCACCATGCTAATGGCAGCGTTTCCCTGAAGTGACCTTCAGCGCTACACTCAGACAGGCCATGGATTGACCTGCACCAATCAGATCTGCCTTACACACAGCGCTCTCCCGCTATGAACCTTTCATTCAAATCCTTCCTTGCCTATGGGATTGCTAGGGGACATCTCCCAAGAGAGAGGGACTTGTTAGAGGAGGTGGCAGGTAGTTGCTAGTTGAAGAGCAAATGGCGTGGCTCTGGCGGGATTCTGCGTGCCCTGCCTACACCTGCATTGTTGGTGGCACTTGGGGAGCTTGAGGGATCCTTGGAGAAATACCTTTTGAAAAGACGCATGGGTAGAACCTGTACACTCAAGGCTAAGAGCGGTAGAGCCGCATCTTTTGTCAGAGAATCAGTGGCTACTCAAACCTCTGGCACAGGAACTCCAGCGTCTACCGGGGATCGTGCTCCGAAGCACGTCATGACCCTCTGAGGTGTACCATCCTAGGAACGACGCCTTCTGGCATCCTTCTCTACCGGAATGGGCATGAGTGACTGGGCCACGACAGCAGGCACCTACAAGTGGACAAGAGCACTGCAGAGTCACAGCTCCCACTTACAGAAATCAACTTTTCAAATCCCTCTGCTAATCAAAGTCCTTGCCACTATTGCTCATCAGTTCCAAGGAGCTGATAAATGGCATGAGCAGCACGCGGTGAGCGTGTGCCAGCAAAGAGCGCAGGCAGGCACCTGCTGTGCATTTTGGCCTAGAGCACCTAAAACTCTGTGCTTTTAGACCTGGGGCTTTGGCTCACTCAAGAAATACATTTTGAAAAGACTCATGAGTAGAACCCTGGTGGAGAACTCCTTCCCTTGCAGCGGGAAAGCCAGAAGAGTGAAAAGGGAAGCAGAAAAGGCAGAGAAAATTCACAAGAGAAGCAGCCCCTAGCAAGCCAAGATTTCCGTCGAAACCCTCCTCAGCTAGGCAACTGTGCAGAGAGTGAAGCACCACTTTCTCCTAGGTGTTCAAGTCCTGGCCATCAGGGGAACAGTGAGTTTAGAAAGCCCTCACCGTGAGGACAGGCAAGACGAGCCAGTTCTGCACAAAGAGCGGGCAGAAGGCATGCTAGCTCCTCAAATCTAAGGCCTCGGCAAAGAAGGCAGCAGGTAACTGGAGGAGAAGGACACCTTTCTGTATGCAGAGGATGCCTTCAGAAGCATTCTGGAGGCACTGTGCGAGCACGCAGGGATGGGCTTAGGAAGGCTTAAGGCCACCCGGTGCTGAGTGTGCTGGGACAGATGAGGGCTTCTCCGGAGACACCAGAAGCCAAAGGAAAGGCAGCAAAAGCATAGGCCCACTGCCACATAGGCCCGAAGCCGGTTGAGGTGCTGCAGCGTGTCCAAAGAAGGGCAACGAAGCTGGCGAAGGGGCTGGAGCATACGCCTTAGGAGGGGCGGCTGAGGGAGCTGGGCTTCTTCAGGGGGCAGAAGAGGTGGCTCAGGGGAGATCTTATCGCTCCCTACAAGTACCCCAAAGCAGGTCGTAGTGGAGCTCCATCTCTTCTCCAAAATAACTACCAATAGCACAAGAGGAAATGGCCTCCACTTGCAGCAGGGGAAGTTGCGCTTAGGTATTAGGAAACATTGCCACACGGAAAGAGTGGTGAAGCATTGGAAGAGGCTGCCCAGGGAAGTGATGGACTCCCGTCCCTGGCAGTGTTCAAGAAATGCGTAGATGAGGCACTCGAGGCCATGGTTTAGCAGGCATGGCGGTGATGGCTTTATGCTTGCACTTGCTGATCTTGGAGGTCCTTTGTAACCATTCCCATGCTAGGATTGTAAATGTGTGGTGGGTCGTGCTGACAAGGGCACAGAAGAGGCAAGGTCTCTGCATGTCTTTTTTATTTCACTCTTTGCTGCTGAGAGCAGCCCTGAGGAATGGCAAGGGCCAGGGGGCAAGTGTGGAGCAGGGAAGAAATGTGCGTGCGGGGGGCAGGAGGACGAAGGCATCCTGGAGGGAGCTGAGTGGTCTCCAGTGGCAGGCTCCAGGGCTCCAGGCCCCTCCGAGGGCTTGGCCCTGGCCAAGGTCACCATGGCGGCATCACTCGGCAGCCCCTTGGCGAGGTCACAAAGCCGTGGCCGGGCGCAGCCCCACGCGCAACAGGGCAGAGGCGCGCGCTGGCGCCGGACGTCCCTGTTGGCGGCGTTGGCGTTGGCGGAGCAGGAGCTGTGTCGCTGGCACTGGCCTCACAGCACCTGTGTCACTGGCGCAAGAGTCGCAAGAGCAGCGGGAGCCTGCGAGCCGCAGGGTGTAAGAGCCGCATCCTGCCCTGCTCTGCTCGTGCACGCAGGGAGGCTGCAGGGAGGCGGGCTGGGGCAGGGATTTCCCTGGGGGCGGCTGGAGGGAGCTCAGCGTGTTTGGGAGGTGGTGGGAGCTCAGCGATTGCCTCAGCGGTCCCTCAAGGGACCCTCAAGGGACCAGCTGCGTGGCTGGAGCCTGCAGGGCCTGGCTGGCTCTGCACAGGGACATGGCCACGACCGGGGACCCAGCGGGCGCTCTAGCCGAGTTGTGGAGCCTTGGCGGCCACGCGCGGCTCTGTGCGCTTTTCACGCCGGGTGCACCCGCACGTCTGGCTAGAGCAGGCCCTGCTCTGCGGGCAGCGCTGGGCCCTGCGGGGACAGGCTGTCAGGGACGGCGGAGCTGAGCGCCTTCTCACGCCTGCTGCCCTCCCTTGCAGCATGGAGTGGCTGAGGAGGCGGTTGAGGAGGAGAACAGGCGCCGCAGGGGAAGCAAAGGCCGTGGCTGAGGCTGGGCAGCAGGAGCAGCATCCAAAAGCTGGTCGCAGGTGGTGGCAGTCACTGCGGGGCTGCTTTTGCTTGGGGAAAAGGGGCCGGCGCAGCAGCACTCCGGACTTGTGGGAGACTGAGGAGCTGGCAGAGTACTTGAGGTGGCTGAGCCGCGGGGAGTCGCACGTCTCCGTGGCCTCCCGCGTTCGCTTCTACCTTGGGAGCGAGGCTAGCTCCCTGTGCAGTTGGGAGAGCGACGCGGGGCCCAGCAATGGCCTTAACTGTGAAGAGCCCGAGGAGAGCGTGCGGCCCCGGGTCATCTTCTACATTGGGAGCGGGACGAGCTCCCTGGCCAGCCAGGAGAGTGATGCTGGTGCCGGGGGCTGCCTCAACAGCCAAGAGCCCCAGGACAGCACGCCACCTCGCGTCATCTTTTACACTGGGAGCGGAACCAGCTCCCTGGCCAGCTCAGAGAGTGCCGGGGCTGCCGAGGACTGCGCTGCCCACGAGCCGCCCCAGGACACCGTGCTCCGACGCGCTACCTTCTACATAGGCAGCGAGACCAGCTCCCTTGATAGCTGGTAGAGGCCCGTGTATGCCGGGGGCCGCAGCGGAACAGCATCGGGCCACACAGCTCCAGCTCCAACGGCACCACTGATGCTCACGTGAGATCCCTGCCCAGCATGGACACCAGCCGCCGCAGCAGCATCCTCTGCCACTCCAGCTGTGCCCCTCACAGGGCCATTGTACATACATTAATTGTAAATATGTTTGACTTAGGATAGAGAGTAGGATACCTCATAGCTTGCTAAGAAGTTTTAGGAGGACATAGAAGACTGTATCTGATAGCTTTCGTTCTAAACATTTGTGAAAAATAAAAGAAAATGAAGTGAAATGCAATTCCGTGGCAGTTGAATTCCCTTCCTAAATCCCCCTGGCTACCTCTCGCGGATGAGAAGTGAGCTACAAAGTGGCAAACATTGAAGAGGCAAGAAGTCATACAATGTAGCATACGGTGAAGAGCACTTGCAGCTTTCATCCCCCAAGTGCTGCCTGGGCACTGCCCAAGCTCCCGCTTGCTCCTTCTCCCTTTCCTCATGGGGCTTCCTCGCCTTCCCTCTGAGAGCTCGAAACGCAGAGGGAAAGGCTCCCCTCTTCTGTAGAGACCCTGAAGACATGGAAGGCTGGAGGAA
Source organism: Tinamus guttatus (assembly GCF_059628265.1). Taxonomy (NCBI): domain Eukaryota; kingdom Metazoa; phylum Chordata; class Aves; order Tinamiformes; family Tinamidae; genus Tinamus; species Tinamus guttatus. Next base: position 79,826 of record NW_028289264.1, read on the forward strand.
AGATGGAGGGAGGGCTAGCTCCTTCTCTCCCGCTCAAGAAGAGCCCCTCGCGTGCTCTTCCCTGGCACAAGTTTCCCCTCTCCACCTTAGTGTCTTAGTGCCCTTTGCCACTTTGCCCTTCTGCTTCTTTCCTCACCATGCTAATGGCAGCGTTTCCCTGAAGTGACCTTCAGCGCTACACTCATACAGGCCATGGATTGACCTGCACCAATCAGATCTGCCTTACACACAGCGCTCTCCCGCTATGAACCTTTCATTCAAATCCTTCCTTGCCTATGGGATTGCTAGGGGACATCTCCCAAGAGAGAGGGACTTGTTAGAGGAGGTGGCAGGTAGTTGCTAGTTGAAGAGCAAATGGCGTGGCTCTGGCGGGATTCTGCGTGCCCTGCCTACACCTGCATTGTTGGTGGCACTTGGGGAGCTTGAGGGATCCTTGGAGAAATACCTTTTGAAAAGACGCATGGGTAGAACCTGTACACTCAAGGCTAAGAGCGGTAGAGCCGCATCTTTTGTCAGAGAATCAGTGGCTACTCAAACCTCTGGCACAGGAACTCCAGCGTCTACCGGGGATCGTGCTCCGAAGCACGTCATGACCCTCTGAGGTGTACCATCCTAGGAACGACGCCTTCTGGCATCCTTCTCTACCGGAATGGGCATGAGTGACTGGGCCACGACAGCAGGCACCTACAAGTGGACAAGAGCACTGCAGAGTCACAGCTCCCACTTACAGAAATCAACTTTTCAAATCCCTCTGCTAATCAAAGTCCTTGCCACTATTGCTCATCAGTTCCAAGGAGCTGATAAATGGCATGAGCAGCACGCGGTGAGCGTGTGCCAGCAAAGAGCGCAGGCAGGCACCTGCTGCACATTTTGGCCTAGAGCACCTAAAACTCTGTGCTTTTAGACCTGGGGCTTTGGCTCACTCAAGAAATACATTTTGAAAAGACTCATGAGTAGAACCCTGGTGGAGAACTCCTTCCCTTGCAGCGGGAAAGCCAGAAGAGTGAAAAGGGAAGCAGAAAAGGCAGAGAAAATTCACAAGAGAAGCAGCCCCTAGCAAGCCAAGATTTCCGTCGAAACCCTCCTCAGCTAGGCAACTGTGCAGAGAGCGAAGCACCACTTTCTCCTAGGTGTTCAAGTCCTGGCCATCAGGGGAACAGTGAGTTTAGAAAGCCCTCACCGTGAGGACAGGCAAGACGAGCCAGTCCTGCACAAAGAGCGGGCAGAAGGCATGCTAGCTCCTCAAATCTAAGGCCTCGGCAAAGAAGGCAGCAGGTAACTGGAGGAGAAGGACACCTTTCTGTATGCAGAGGATGCCTTCAGAAGCATTCTGGAGGCACTGTGCGAGCACGCAGGGATGGGCTTAGGAAGGCTTAAGGCCACCCGGTGCTGAGTGTGCTGGGACAGATGAGGGCTTCTCCAGAGACACCAGAAGCCAAAGGAAAGGCAGCAAAAGCATAGGCCCACTGCCACATAGGCCCGAAGCCGGTTGAGGTGCTGCAGCGTGTCCAAAGAAGGGCAACGAAGCTGGCGAAGGGGCTGGAGCATACGCCTTAGGAGGGGCGGCTGAGGGAGCTGGGCTTCTTCAGGGGGCAGAAGAGGTGGCTCAGGGGAGATCTTATCGCTCCCTACAAGTACCCCAAAGCAGGTCGTAGTGGAGCTCCATCTCTTCTCCAAAATAACTACCAATAGCACAAGAGGAAATGGCCTCCACTTGCAGCAGGGGAAGTTGCGCTTAGGTATTAGGAAACATTGCCACACGGAAAGAGTGGTGAAGCATTGGAAGAGGCTGCCCAGGGAAGTGATGGACTCCCGTCCCTGGCAGTGTTCAAGAAATGCGTAGATGAGGCACTCGAGGCCATGGTTTAGCAGGCATGGCGGTGATGGCTTTATGCTTGCACTTGCTGATCTTGGAGGTCCTTTGTAACCATTCCCATGCTAGGATTGTAAATGTGTGGTGGGTCGTGCTGACAAGGGCACAGAAGAGGCAAGGTCTCTGCATGTCTTTTTTATTTCACTCTTTGCTGCTGAGAGCAGCCCTGAGGAATGGCAAGGGCCAGGGGGCAAGTGTGGAGCAGGGAAGAAATGTGCGTGCGGGGGGCAGGAGGACGAAGGCATCCTGGAGGGAGCTGAGTGGTCTCCAGTGGCAGGCTCCAGGGCTCCAGGCCCCTCCGAGGGCTTGGCCCTGGCCAAGGTCACCATGGCGGCATCACTCGGCAGCCCCTTGGCGAGGTCACAAAGCCGTGGCCGGGCGCAGCCCCACGCGCAACAGGGCAGAGGCGCGCGCTGGCGCCGGACGTCCCTGTTGGCGGCGTTGGCGTTGGCGGAGCAGGAGCTGTGTCGCTGGCACTGGCCTCACAGCACCTGTGTCACTGGCGCAAGAGTCGCAAGAGCAGCGGGAGCCTGCGAGCCGCAGGGTGTAAGAGCCGCATCCTGCCCTGCTCTGCTCGTGCACGCAGGGAGGCTGCAGGGAGGCGGGCTGGGGCAGGGATTTCCCTGGGGGCGGCTGGAGGGAGCTCAGCGTGTTTGGGAGGTGGTGGGAGCTCAGCGATTGCCTCAGCGGTCCCTCAAGGGACCCTCAAGGGACCAGCTGCGTGGCTGGAGCCTGCAGGGCCTGGCTGGCTCTGCACAGGGACATGGCCACGACCGGGGACCCAGCGGGCGCTCTAGCCGAGTTGTGGAGCCTTGGCGGCCACGCGCGGCTCTGTGCGCTTTTCACGCGGGGTGCACCCGCACGTCTGGCTAGAGCAGGCCCTGCTCTGCGGGCAGCGCTGGGCCCTGCGGGGACAGGCTGTCAGGGACGGCGGAGCTGAGCGCCTTCTCACGCCTGCTGCCCTCCCTTGCAGCATGGAGTGGCTGAGGAGGCGGTTGAGGAGGAGAACAGGCGCCGCAGGGGAAGCAAAGGCCGTGGCTGAGGCTGGGCAGCAGGAGCAGCATCCAAAAGCTGGTCGCAGGTGGTGGCAGTCACTGCGGGGCTGCTTTTGCTTGGGGAAAAGGGGCCGGCGCAGCAGCACTCCGGACTTGCGGGAGACTGAGGAGCTGGCAGAGTACTTGAGGTGGCTGAGCCGCGGGGAGTCGCACATCTCCGTGGCCTCCCGCGTTCGCTTCTACCTTGGGAGCGAGGCTAGCTCCCTGTGCAGTTGGGAGAGCGATGCGGGGCCCAGCAATGGCCTTAACTGTGAAGAGCCCGAGGAGAGCGTGCGGCCCCGGGTCATCTTCTACATTGGGAGCGGGACGAGCTCCCTGGCCAGCCAGGAGAGTGATGCTGGTGCCGGGGGCTGCCTCAACAGCCAAGAGCCCCAGGACAGCACGCCACCTCGCGTCATCTTTTACATTGGGAGCGGAACCAGCTCCCTGGCCAGCTCAGAGAGTGCCGGGGCTGCCGAGGACTGCGCTGCCCACGAGCCGCCCCAGGACACCGTGCTCCGACGCGCTACCTTCTACATAGGCAGCGAGACCAGCTCCCTTGATAGCTGGTAGAGGCCCGTGTGTGCCGGGGGCCGCAGCGGAACAGCATCGGGCCACACAGCTCCAGCTCCAACGGCACCACTGATGCTCACGTGAGATCCCTGCCCAGCATGGACACCAGCCGCCGCAGCAGCATCCTCTGCCACTCCAGCTGTGCCCCTCACAGGGCCATTGTACATACGTTAATTGTAAATATGTTTGACTTAGGATAGAGAGTAGGATACCTCATAGCTTGCTAAGAAGTTTTAGGAGGACATAGAAGACTGTATCTGATAGCTTTCGTTCTAAACATTTGTGAAAAATAAAAGAAAATGAAGTGAAATGCAATTCCGTGGCAGTTGAATTCCCTTCCTAAATCCCCCTGGCTACCTCTCGCGGATGAGAAGTGAGCTACAAAGTAGCAAACATTGAAGAGGCAAGAAGTCATACAATGTAGCATACGGTGAAGAGCACTTGCAGCTTTCATCCCCCAAGTGCTGCCTGGGCACTGCCCAAGCTCCCGCTTGCTCCTTCTCCCTTTCCTCATGGGGCTTCCTCGCCTTCCCTCTGAGAGCTCGAAACGCAGAGGGAAAGGCTCCCCTCTTCTGTAGAGACCCTGAAGACATGGAAGGCTGGAGGAAAGATGGAGGGAGGGCTAGCTCCTTCTCTCCCGCTCAAGAAGAGCCCCTCGCGTGCTCTTCCCTGGCACAAGTTTCCCCTCTCCACCTTAGTGTCTTAGTGCCCTTTGCCACTTTGCCCTTCTGCTTCTTTCCTCACCATGCTAATGGCAGCGTTTCCCTGAAGTGACCTTCAGCGCTACACTCATACAGGCCATGGATTGACCTGCACCAATCAGATCTGCCTTACACACAGCGCTCTCCCGCTATGAACCTTTCATTCAAATCCTTCCTTGCCTATGGGATTGCTAGGGGACATCTCCCAAGAGAGAGGGACTTGTTAGAGGAGGTGGCAGGTAGTTGCTAGTTGAAGAGCAAATGGCGTGGCTCTGGCGGGATTCTGCGTGCCCTGCCTACACCTGCATTGTTGGTGGCACTTGGGGAGCTTGAGGGATCCTTGGAGAAATACCTTTTGAAAAGACGCATGGGTAGAACCTGTACACTCAAGGCTAAGAGCGGTAGAGCCGCATCTTTTGTCAGAGAATCAGTGGCTACTCAAACCTCTGGCACAGGAACTCCAGCGTCTACCGGGGATCGTGCTCCGAAGCACGTCATGACCCTCTGAGGTGTACCATCCTAGGAACGACGCCTTCTGGCATCCTTCTCTACCGGAATGGGCATGAGTGACTGGGCCACGACAGCAGGCACCTACAAGTGGACAAGAGCACTGCAGAGTCACAGCTCCCACTTACAGAAATCAACTTTTCAAATCCCTCTGCTAATCAAAGTCCTTGCCACTATTGCTCATCAGTTCCAAGGAGCTGATAAATGGCATGAGCAGCACGCGGTGAGCGTGTGCCAGCAAAGAGTGCAGGCAGGCACCTGCTGCGCATTTTGGCCTAGAGCACCTAAAACTCTGTGCTTTTAGACCTGGGGCTTTGGCTCACTCAAGAAATACATTTTGAAAAGACTCATGAGTAGAACCCTGGTGGAGAACTCCTTCCCTTGCAGCGGGAAAGCCAGAAGAGTGAAAAGGGAAGCAGAAAAGGCAGAGAAAATTCACAAGAGAAGCAGCCCCTAGCAAGCCAAGATTTCCGTCGAAACCCTCCTCAGCTAGGCAACTGTGCAGAGAGTGAAGCACCACTTTCTCCTAGGTGTTCAAGTCCTGGCCATCAGGGGAACAGTGAGTTTAGAAAGCCCTCACCGTGAGGACAGGCAAGACGAGCCAGTCCTGCACAAAGAGCGGGCAGAAGGCATGCTAGCTCCTCAAATCTAAGGCCTCGGCAAAGAAGGCAGCAGGTAACTGGAGGAGAAGGACACCTTTCTGTATGCAGAGGATGCCTTCAGAAGCATTCTGGAGGCACTGTGCGAGCACGCAGGGATGGGCTTAGGAAGGCTTAAGGCCACCCGGTGCTGAGTGTGCTGGGACAGATGAGGGCTTCTCCAGAGACACCAGAAGCCAAAGGAAAGGCAGCAAAAGCATAGGCCCACTGCCACATAGGCCCGAAGCCGGTTGAGGTGCTGCAGCGTGTCCAAAGAAGGGCAACGAAGCTGGCGAAGGGGCTGGAGCATACGCCTTAGGAGGGGCGGCTGAGGGAGCTGGGCTTCTTCAGGGGGCAGAAGAGGTGGCTCAGGGGAGATCTTATCGCTCCCTACAAGTACCCCAAAGCAGGTCGTAGTGGAGCTCCATCTCTTCTCCAAAATAACTACCAATAGCACAAGAGGAAATGGCCTCCACTTGCAGCAGGGGAAGTTGCGCTTAGGTATTAGGAAACATTGCCACACGGAAAGAGTGGTGAAGCATTGGAAGAGGCTGCCCAGGGAAGTGATGGACTCCCGTCCCTGGCAGTGTTCAAGAAATGCGTAGATGAGGCACTCGAGGCCATGGTTTAGCAGGCATGGCGGTGATGGCTTTATGCTTGCACTTGCTGATCTTGGAGGTCCTTTGTAACCATTCCCATGCTAGGATTGTAAATGTGTGGTGGGTCGTGCTGACAAGGGCACAGAAGAGGCAAGGTCTCTGCATGTCTTTTTTATTTCACTCTTTGCTGCTGAGAGCAGCCCTGAGGAATGGCAAGGGCCAGGGGGCAAGTGTGGAGCAGGGAAGAAATGTGCGTGCGGGGGGCAGGAGGACGAAGGCATCCTGGAGGGAGCTGAGTGGTCTCCAGTGGCAGGCTCCAGGGCTCCAGGCCCCTCCGAGGGCTTGGCCCTGGCCAAGGTCACCATGGCGGCATCACTCGGCAGCCCCTTGGCGAGGTCACAAAGCCGTGGCCGGGCGCAGCCCCACGCGCAACAGGGCAGAGGCGCGCGCTGGCGCCGGACGTCCCTGTTGGCGGCGTTGGCGTTGGCGGAGCAGGAGCTGTGTCGCTGGCACTGGCCTCACAGCACCTGTGTCACTGGCGCAAGAGTCGCAAGAGCAGCGGGAGCCTGCAAGCCGCAGGGTGTAAGAGCCGCATCCTGCCCTGCTCTGCTCGTGCACGCAGGGAGGCTGCAGGGAGGCGGGCTGGGGCAGGGATTTCCCTGGGGGCGGCTGGAGGGAGCTCAGCGTGTTTGGGAGGTGGTGGGAGCTCAGCGATTGCCTCAGCGGTCCCTCAAGGGACCCTCAAGGGACCAGCTGCGTGGCTGGAGCCTGCAGGGCCTGGCTGGCTCTGCACAGGGACATGGCCACGACCGGGGACCCAGCGGGCGCTCTAGCCGAGTTGTGGAGCCTTGGCGGCCACGCGCGGCTCTGTGCGCTTTTCACGCGGGGTGCACCCGCACGTCTGGCTAGAGCAGGCCCTGCTCTGCGGGCAGCGCTGGGCCCTGCGGGGACAGGCTGTCAGGGACGGCGGAGCTGAGCGCCTTCTCACGCCTGCTGCCCTCCCTTGCAGCATGGAGTGGCTGAGGAGGCGGTTGAGGAGGAGAACAGGCGCCGCAGGGGAAGCAAAGGCCGTGGCTGAGGCTGGGCAGCAGGAGCAGCATCCAAAAGCTGGTCGCAGGTGGTGGCAGTCACTGCGGGGCTGCTTTTGCTTGGGGAAAAGGGGCCGGCGCAGCAGCACTCCGGACTTGCGGAAGACTGAGGAGCTGGCAGAGTACTTGAGGTGGCTGAGCCGCGGGGAGTCGCACGTCTCCGTGGCCTCCCGCGTTCGCTTCTACCTTGGGAGCGAGGCTAGCTCCCTGTGCGGTTGGGAGAGCGACGCGGGGCCCAGCAATGGCCTTAACTGTGAAGAGCCCGAGGAGAGCGTGCGGCCCCGGGTCATCTTCTACATTGGGAGCGGGACGAGCTCCCTGGCCAGCCAGGAGAGTGATGCTGGTGCCGGGGGCTGCCTCAACAGCCAAGAGCCCCAGGACAGCACGCCACCTCGCGTCATCTTTTACATTGGGAGCGGAACCAGCTCCCTGGCCAGCTCAGAGAGTGCCGGGGCTGCCGAGGACTGCGCTGCCCACGAGCCGCCCCAGGACACCGTGCTCCGACGCGCTACCTTCTACATAGGCAGCGAGACCAGCTCCCTTGATAGCTGGTAGAGGCCCGTGTGTGCCGGGGACCGCAGCGGAACAGCATCGGGCCACACAGCTCCAGCTCCAACGGCACCACTGATGCTCACGTGAGATCCCTGCCCAGCATGGACACCAGCTGCCGCAGCAGCATCCTCTGCCACTCCAGCTGTGCCCCTCACAGGGCCATTGTACATACGTTAATTGTAAATATGTTTGACTTAGGATAGAGAGTAGGATACCTCATAGCTTGCTAAGAAGTTTTAGGAGGACATAGAAGACTGTATCTGATAGCTTGCGTTCTAAACATTTGTGAAAAATAAAAGAAAATGAAGTGAAATGCAATTCCGTGGCAGTTGAATTCCCTTCCTAAATCCCCCTGGCTACCTCTCGCGGATGAGAAGTGAGCTACAAAGTAGCAAACATTGAAGAGGCAAGAAGTCATACAATGTAGCATACGGTGAAGAGCACTTGCAGCTTTCATCCCCCAAGTGCTGCCTGGGCACTGCCCAAGCTCCCGCTTGCTCCTTCTCCCTTTCCTCATGGGGCTTCCTCGCCTTCCCCCTGAGAGCTCGAAACGCAGAGGGAAAGGCTCCTCTCTTCTGTAGAGACCCTGAAGACATGGAAGGCTGGAGGAAAGATGGAGGGAGGGCTAGCTCCTTCTCTCCCGCTCAAGAAGAGCCCCTCGCGTGCTCTTCCCTGGCACAAGTTTCCCCTCTCCACCTTAGTGTCTTAGTGCCCTTTGCCACTTTGCCCTTCTGCTTCTTTCCTCACCATGCTAATGGCAGCGTTTCCCTGAAGTGACCTTCAGCGCTACACTCATACAGGCCATGGATTGACCTGCACCAATCAGATCTGCCTTACACACAGCGCTCTCCCGCTATGAACCTTTCATTCAAATCCTTCCTTGCCTATGGGATTGCTAGGGGACATCTCCCAAGAGAGAGGGACTTGTTAGAGGAGGTGGCAGGTAGTTGCTAGTTGAAGAGCAAATGGCGTGGCTCTGGCGGGATTCTGCGTGCCCTGCCTACACCTGCATTGTTGGTGGCACTTGGGGAGCTTGAGGGATCCTTGGAGAAATACCTTTTGAAAAGACGCATGGGTAGAACCTGTACACTCAAGGCTAAGAGCGGTAGAGCCGCATCTTTTGTCAGAGAATCAGTGGCTACTCAAACCTCTGGCACAGGAACTCCAGCGTCTACCGGGGACCGTGCTCCGAAGCACGTCATGACCCTCTGAGGTGTACCATCCTAGGAACGACGCCTTCTGGCATCCTTCTCTACTGGAATGGGCATGAGTGACTGGGCCACGACAGCAGGCACCTACAAGTGGACAAGAGCACTGCAGAGTCACAGCTCCCACTTACAGAAATCAACTTTTCAAATCCCTCTGCTAATCAAAGTCCTTGCCACTATTGCTCATCAGTTCCAAGGAGCTGATAAATGGCATGAGCAGCACGCGGTGAGCGTGTGCCAGCAAAGAGTGCAGGCAGGCACCTGCTGCGCATTTTGGCCTAGAGCACCTAAAACTCTGTGCTTTTAGACCTGGGGCTTTGGCTCACTCAAGAAATACATTTTGAAAAGACTCATGAGTAGAACCCTGGTGGAGAACTCCTTCCCTTGCAGCGGGAAAGCCAGAAGAGTGAAAAGGGAAGCAGAAAAGGCAGAGAAAATTCACAAGAGAAGCAGCCCCTAGCAAGCCAAGATTTCCGTCGAAACCCTCCTCAGCTAGGCAACTGTGCAGAGAGTGAAGCACCACTTTCTCCTAGGTGTTCAAGTCCTGGCCATCAGGGGAACAGTGAGTTTAGAAAGCCCTCACCGTGAGGACAGGCAAGACGAGCCAGTCCTGCACAAAGAGCGGGCAGAAGGCATGCTAGCTCCTCAAATCTAAGGCCTCGGCAAAGAAGGCAGCAGGTAACTGGAGGAGAAGGACACCTTTCTGTATGCAGAGGATGCCTTCAGAAGCATTCTGGAGGCACTGTGCGAGCACGCAGGGATGGGCTTAGGAAGGCTTAAGGCCACCCGGTGCTGAGTGTGCTGGGACAGATGAGGGCTTCTCCAGAGACACCAGAAGCCAAAGGAAAGGCAGCAAAAGCATAGGCCCACTGCCACATAGGCCCGAAGCCGGTTGAGGTGCTGCAGCGTGTCCAAAGAAGGGCAACGAAGCTGGCGAAGGGGCTGGAGCATACGCCTTAGGAGGGGCGGCTGAGGGAGCTGGGCTTCTTCAGGGGGCAGAAGAGGTGGCTCAGGGGAGATCTTATCGCTCCCTACAAGTACCCCAAAGCAGGTCGTAGTGGAGCTCCATCTCTTCTCCAAAATAACTACCAATAGCACAAGAGGAAATGGCCTCCACTTGCAGCAGGGGAAGTTGCGCTTAGGTATTAGGAAACATTGCCACACGGAAAGAGTGGTGAAGCATTGGAAGAGGCTGCCCAGGGAAGTGATGGACTCCCGTCCCTGGCAGTGTTCAAGAAATGCGTAGATGAGGCACTCGAGGCCATGGTTTAGCAGGCATGGCGGTGATGGCTTTATGCTTGCACTTGCTGATCTTGGAGGTCCTTTGTAACCATTCCCATGCTAGGATTGTAAATGTGTGGTGGGTCGTGCTGACAAGGGCACAGAAGAGGCAAGGTCTCTGCATGTCTTTTTTATTTCACTCTTTGCTGCTGAGAGCAGCCCTGAGGAATGGCAAGGGCCAGGGGGCAAGTGTGGAGCAGGGAAGAAATGTGCGTGCGGGGGGCAGGAGGACGAAGGCATCCTGGAGGGAGCTGAGTGGTCTCCAGTGGCAGGCTCCAGGGCTCCAGGCCCCTCCGAGGGCTTGGCCCTGGCCAAGGTCACCATGGCGGCATCACTCGGCAGCCCCTTGGCGAGGTCACAAAGCCGTGGCCGGGCGCAGCCCCACGCGCAACAGGGCAGAGGCGCGCGCTGGCGCCGGACGTCCCTGTTGGCGGCGTTGGCGTTGGCGGAGCAGGAGCTGTGTCGCTGGCACTGGCCTCACAGCACCTGTGTCACTGGCGCAAGAGTCGCAAGAGCAGCGGGAGCCTGCGAGCCGCAGGGTGTAAGAGCCGCATCCTGCCCTGCTCTGCTCGTGCACGCAGGGAGGCTGCAGGGAGGCGGGCTGGGGCAGGGATTTCCCTGGGGGCGGCTGGAGGGAGCTCAGCGTGTTTGGGAGGTGGTGGGAGCTCAGCGATTGCCTCAGCGGTCCCTCAAGGGACCCTCAAGGGACCAGCTGCGTGGCTGGAGCCTGCAGGGCCTGGCTGGCTCTGCACAGGGACATGGCCACGACCGGGGACCCAGCGGGCGCTCTAGCCGAGTTGTGGAGCCTTGGCGGCCACGCGCGGCTCTGTGCGCTTTTCACGCCGGGTGCACCCGCACGTCTGGCTAGAGCAGGCCCTGCTCTGCGGGCAGCGCTGGGCCCTGCGGGGACAGGCTGTCAGGGACGGCGGAGCTGAGCGCCTTCTCACGCCTGCTGCCCTCCCTTGCAGCATGGAGTGGCTGAGGAGGCGGTTGAGGAGGAGAACAGGCGCCGCAGGGGAAGCAAAGGCCGTGGCTGAGGCTGGGCAGCAGGAGCAGCATCCAAAAGCTGGTCGCAGGTGGTGGCAGTCACTGCGGGGCTGCTTTTGCTTGGGGAAAAGGGGCCGGCGCAGCAGCACTCCGGACTTGTGGGAGACTGAGGAGCTGGCAGAGTACTTGAGGTGGCTGAGCCGCGGGGAGTCGCACGTCTCCGTGGCCTCCCGCGTTCGCTTCTACCTTGGGAGCGAGGCTAGCTCCCTGTGCGGTTGGGAGAGCGACGCGGGGCCCAGCAATGGCCTTAACTGTGAAGAGCCCGAGGAGAGCGTGCGGCCCCGGGTCATCTTCTACATTGGGAGCGGGACGAGCTCCCTGGCCAGCCAGGAGAGTGATGCTGGTGCCGGGGGCTGCCTCAACAGCCAAGAGCCCCAGGACAGCACGCCACCTCGCGTCATCTTTTACATTGGGAGCGGAACCAGCTCCCTGGCCAGCTCAGAGAGTGCCGGGGCTGCCGAGGACTGCGCTGCCCACGAGCCGCCCCAGGACACCGTGCTCCGACGCGCTACCTTCTACATAGGCAGCGAGACCAGCTCCCTTGATAGCTGGTAGAGGCCCGTGTATGCCGGGGGCCGCAGCGGAACAGCATCGGGCCACACAGCTCCAGCTCCAACGGCACCACTGATGCTCACGTGAGATCCCTGCCCAGCATGGACACCAGCCGCCGCAGCAGCATCCTCTGCCACTCCAGCTGTGCCCCTCACAGGGCCATTGTACATACGTTAATTGTAAATATGTTTGACTTAGGATAGAGAGTAGGATACCTCATAGCTTGCTAAGAAGTTTTAGGAGGACATAGAAGACTGTATCTGATAGCTTGCGTTCTAAACATTTGTGAAAAATAAAAGAAAATGAAGTGAAATGCAATTCCGTGGCAGTTGAATTCCCTTCCTAAATCCCCCTGGCTACCTCTCGCGGATGAGAAGTGAGCTACAAAGTGGCAAACATTGAAGAGGCAAGAAGTCATACAATGTAGCATACGGTGAAGAGCACTTGCAGCTTTCATCCCCCAAGTGCTGCCTGGGCACTGCCCAAGCTCCCGCTTGCTCCTTCTCCCTTTCCTCATGGGGCTTCCTCGCCTTCCCCCTGAGAGCTCGAAACGCAGAGGGAAAGGCTCCCCTCTTCTGTAGAGACCCTGAAGACATGGAAGGCTGGAGGAAAGATGGAGGGAGGGCTAGCTCCTTCTCTCCCGCTCAAGAAGAGCCCCTCGCGTGCTCTTCCCTGGCACAAGTTTCCCCTCTCCACCTTAGTGTCTTAGTGCCCTTTGCCACTTTGCCCTTCTGCTTCTTTCCTCACCATGCTAATGGCAGCGTTTCCCTGAAGTGACCTTCAGCGCTACACTCAGACAGGCCATGGATTGACCTGCACCAATCAGATCTGCCTTACACACAGCGCTCTCCCGCTATGAACCTTTCATTCAAATCCTTCCTTGCCTATGGGATTGCTAGGGGACATCTCCCAAGAGAGAGGGACTTGTTAGAGGAGGTGGCAGGTAGTTGCTAGTTGAAGAGCAAATGGCGTGGCTCTGGCGGGATTCTGCGTGCCCTGCCTACACCTGCATTGTTGGTGGCACTTGGGGAGCTTGAGGGATCCTTGGAGAAATACCTTTTGAAAAGACGCATGGGTAGAACCTGTACACTCAAGGCTAAGAGCGGTAGAGCCGCATCTTTTGTCAGAGAATCAGTGGCTACTCAAACCTCTGGCACAGGAACTCCAGCGTCTACCGGGGATCGTGCTCCGAAGCACGTCATGACCCTCTGAGGTGTACCATCCTAGGAACGACGCCTTCTGGCATCCTTCTCTACCGGAATGGGCATGAGTGACTGGGCCACGACAGCAGGCACCTACAAGTGGACAAGAGCACTGCAGAGTCACAGCTCCCACTTACAGAAATCAACTTTTCAAATCCCTCTGCTAATCAAAGTCCTTGCCACTATTGCTCATCAGTTCCAAGGAGCTGATAAATGGCATGAGCAGCACGCGGTGAGCGTGTGCCAGCAAAGAGCGCAGGCAGGCACCTGCTGCACATTTTGGCCTAGAGCACCTAAAACTCTGTGCTTTTAGACCTGGGGCTTTGGCTCACTCACTCAAGAAATACATTTTGAAAAGACTCATGAGTAGAACCCTGGTGGAGAACTCCTTCCCTTGCAGCGGGAAAGCCAGAAGAGTGAAAAGGGAAGCAGAAAAGGCAGAGAAAATTCACAAGAGAAGCAGCCCCTAGCAAGCCAAGATTTCCGTCGAAACCCTCCTCAGCTAGGCAACTGTGCAGAGAGTGAAGCACCACTTTCTCCTAGGTGTTCAAGTCCTGGCCATCAGGGGAACAGTGAGTTTAGAAAGCCCTCACCGTGAGGACAGGCAAGACGAGCCAGTTCTGCACAAAGAGCGGGCAGAAGGCGTGCTAGCTCCTCAAATCTAAGGCCTCGGCAAAGAAGGCAGCAGGTAACTGGAGGAGAAGGACACCTTTCTGTATGCAGAGGATGCCTTCAGAAGCATTCTGGAGGCACTGTGCGAGCACGCAGGGATGGGCTTAGGAAGGCTTAAGGCCACCCGGTGCTGAGTGTGCTGGGACAGATGAGGGCTTCTCCGGAGACACCAGAAGCCAAAGGAAAGGCAGCAAAAGCATAGGCCCACTGCCACATAGGCCCGAAGCCGGTTGAGGTGCTGCAGCGTGTCCAAAGAAGGGCAACGAAGCTGGCGAAGGGGCTGGAGCATACGCCTTAGGAGGGGCGGCTGAGGGAGCTGGGCTTCTTCAGGGGGCAGAAGAGGTGGCTCAGGGGAGATCTTATCGCTCCCTACAAGTACCCCAAAGCAGGTCGTAGTGGAGCTCCATCTCTTCTCCAAAATAACTACCAATAGCACAAGAGGAAATGGCCTCCACTTGCAGCAGGGGAAGTTGCGCTTAGGTATTAGGAAACATTGCCACACGGAAAGAGTGGTGAAGCATTGGAAGAGGCTGCCCAGGGAAGTGATGGACTCCCGTCCCTGGCAGTGTTCAAGAAATGCGTAGATGAGGCACTTGAGGCCATGGTTTAGCAGGCATGGCGGTGATGGCTTTATGCTTGCACTTGCTGATCTTGGAGGTCCTTTGTAACCATTCCCATGCTAGGATTGTAAATGTGTGGTGGGTCGTGCTGACAAGGGCACAGAAGAGGCAAGGTCTCTGCATGTCTTTTTTATTTCACTCTTTGCTGCTGAGAGCAGCCCTGAGGAATGGCAAGGGCCAGGGGGCAAGTGTGGAGCAGGGAAGAAATGTGCGTGCGGGGGGCAGGAGGACGAAGGCATCCTGGAGGGAGCTGAGTGGTCTCCAGTGGCGGGCTCCAGGCCCCTCCGAGGGCTTGGCCCTGGCCAAGGTCACCATGGCGGCATCACTCGGCAGCCCCTTGGCGAGGTCACAAAGCCGTGGCCGGGCGCAGCCCCACGCGCAACAGGGCAGAGGCGCGCGCTGGCGCCGGACGTCCCTGTTGGCGGCGTTGGCGTTGGCGGAGCAGGAGCTGTGTCGCTGGCACTGGCCTCACAGCACCTGTGTCACTGGCGCAAGAGTCGCAAGAGCAGCGGGAGCCTGCGAGCCGCAGGGTGTAAGAGCCGCATCCTGCCCTGCTCTGCTCGTGCACGCAGGGAGGCTGCAGGGAGGCAGGCTGGGGCAGGGATTTCCCTGGGGGCGGCTGGAGGGAGCTCAGCGTGTTTGGGAGGTGGTGGGAGCTCAGCGATTGCCTCAGCGGTCCCTCAAGGGACCCTCAAGGGACCAGCTGCGTGGCTGGAGCCTGCAGGGCCTGGCTGGCTCTGCACAGGGACATGGCCACGACCGGGGACCCAGCGGGCGCTCTAGCCGACCTGTGGAGCCTTGGCGGTCACGCGCGGCTCTGTGCGCTTTTCACGCGGTGTGCACCCGCACGTCTGGCTAGAGCAGGCCCTGCTCTGCGGGCAGCGCTGGGCCCTGCGGGGACAGGCTGTCAGGGACGGCGGAGCTGAGCGCCTTCTCACGCCTGCTGCCCTCCCTTGCAGCATGGAGTGGCTGAGGAGGCGGTTGAGGAGGAGAACAGGCGCCGCAGGGGAAGCAAAGGCCGTGGCTGAGGCTGGGCAGCAGGAGCAGCATCCAAAAGCTGGTCGCAGGTGGTGGCAGTCACTGCGGGGCTGCTTTTGCTTGGGGAAAAGGGGCCGGCGCAGCAGCACTCCGGACTTGTGGGAGACTGAGGAGCTGGCAGAGTACTTGAGGTGGCTGAGCCGCGAGGAGTCGCACGTCTCCGTGGCCTCCCGCGTTCGCTTCTACCTTGGGAGCAAGGCTAGCTCCCTGTGCAGTTGGGAGAGCGACGCGGGGCCCAGCAATGGCCTTAACTGTGAAGAGCCCGAGGAGAGCGTGCGGCCCCGGGTCATCTTCTACATTGGGAGCGGGACGAGCTCCCTGGCCAGCCAGGAGAGTGATGCTGGTGCCGGGGGCTGCCTCAACAGCCAAGAGCCCCAGGACAGCACGCCACCTCGCGTCATCTTTTACATTGGGAGCGGAAGCAGCTCCCTGGCCAGCTCAGAGAGTGCCGGGGCTGCCGAGGACTGCGCTGCCCACGAGCCGCCCCAGGACACCGTGCTCCGACGCGCTACCTTCTACATAGGCAGCGAGACCAGCTCCCTTGATAGCTGGTAGAGGCCCGTGTATGCCGGGGGCCGCAGCGGAACAGCATCGGGCCACACAGCTCCAGCTCCAACGGCACCACTGATGCTCACGTGAGATCCCTGCCCAGCATGGACACCAGCCGCCGCAGCAGCATCCTCTGCCACTCCAGCTGTGCCCCTCACAGGGCCATTGTACATACGTTAATTGTAAATATGTTTGACTTAGGATAGAGAGTAGGATACCTCATAGCTTGCTAAGAAGTTTTAGGAGGACATAGAAGACTGTATCTGATAGCTTGCGTTCTAAACATTTGTGAAAAATAAAAGAAAATGAAGTGAAATGCAATTCCGTGGCAGTTGAATTCCCTTCCTAAATCCCCCTGGCTACCTCTCGCGGATGAGAAGTGAGCTACAAAGTAGCAAACATTGAAGAGGCAAGAAGTCATACAATGTAGCATACGGTGAAGAGCACTTGCAGCTTTCATCCCCCAAGTGCTGCCTGGGCACTGCCCAAGCTCCCGCTTGCTCCTTCTCCCTTTCCTCATGGGGCTTCCTCGCCTTCCCCCTGAGAGCTCGAAACGCAGAGGGAAAGGCTCCTCTCTTCTGTAGAGACCCTGAAGACATGGAAGGCTGGAGGAAAGATGGAGGGAGGGCTAGCTCCTTCTCTCCCGCTCAAGAAGAGCCCCTCGCGTGCTCTTCCCTGGCACAAGTTTCCCCTCTCCACCTTAGTGTCTTAGTGCCCTTTGCCACTTTGCCCTTCTGCTTCTTTCCTCACCATGCTAATGGCAGCGTTTCCCTGAAGTGACCTTCAGCGCTACACTCATACAGGCCATGGATTGACCTGCACCAATCAGATCTGCCTTACACACAGCGCTCTCCCGCTATGAACCTTTCATTCAAATCCTTCCTTGCCTATGGGATTGCTAGGGGACATCTCCCAAGAGAGAGGGACTTGTTAGAGGAGGTGGCAGGTAGTTGCTAGTTGAAGAGCAAATGGCGTGGCTCTGGCGGGATTCTGCGTGCCCTGCCTACACCTGCATTGTTGGTGGCACTTGGGGAGCTTGAGGGATCCTTGGAGAAATACCTTTTGAAAAGACGCATGGGTAGAACCTGTACACTCAAGGCTAAGAGCGGTAGAGCCGCATCTTTTGTCAGAGAATCAGTGGCTACTCAAACCTCTGGCACAGGAACTCCAGCGTCTACCGGGGATCGTGCTCCGAAGCACGTCAGGACCCTCTGAGGTGTACCATCCTAGGAACGACGCCTTCTGGCATCCTTCTCTACCGGAATGGGCATGAGTGACTGGGCCACGACAGCAGGCACCTACAAGTGGACAAGAGCACTGCAGAGTCACAGCTCCCACTTACAGAAATCAACTTTTCAAATCCCTCTGCTAATCAAAGTCCTTGCCACTATTGCTCATCAGTTCCAAGGAGCTGATAAATGGCATGAGCAGCACGCGGTGAGCGTGTGCCAGCAAAGAGCGCAGGCAGGCACCTGCTGCGCATTTTGGCCTAGAGCACCTAAAACTCTGTGCTTTTAGACCTGGGGCTTTGGCTCACTCAAGAAATACATTTTGAAAAGACTCATGAGTAGAACCCTGGTGGAGAACTCCTTCCCTTGCAGCGGGAAAGCCAGAAGAGTGAAAAGGGAAGCAGAAAAGGCAGAGAAAATTCACAAGAGAAGCAGCCCCTAGCAAGCCAAGATTTCCGTCGAAACCCTCCTCAGCTAGGCAACTGTGCAGAGAGTGAAGCACCACTTTCTCCTAGGTGTTCAAGTCCTGGCCATCAGGGGAACAGTGAGTTTAGAAAGCCCTCACCGTGAGGACAGGCAAGACGAGCCAGTCCTGCACAAAGAGCGGGCAGAAGGCATGCTAGCTCCTCAAATCTAAGGCCTCGGCAAAGAAGGCAGCAGGTAACTGGAGGAGAAGGACACCTTTCTGTATGCAGAGGATGCCTTCAGAAGCATTCTGGAGGCACTGTGCGAGCACGCAGGGATGGGCTTAGGAAGGCTTAAGGCCACCCGGTGCTGAGTGTGCTGGGACAGATGAGGGCTTCTCCAGAGACACCAGAAGCCAAAGGAAAGGCAGCAAAAGCATAGGCCCACTGCCACATAGGCCCGAAGCCGGTTGAGGTGCTGCAGCGTGTCCAAAGAAGGGCAACGAAGCTGGCGAAGGGGCTGGAGCATACGCCTTAGGAGGGGCGGCTGAGGGAGCTGGGCTTCTTCAGGGGGCAGAAGAGGTGGCTCAGGGGAGATCTTATCGCTCCCTACAAGTACCCCAAAGCAGGTCGTAGTGGAGCTCCATCTCTTCTCCAAAATAACTACCAATAGCACAAGAGGAAATGGCCTCCACTTGCAGCAGGGGAAGTTGCGCTTAGGTATTAGGAAACATTGCCACACGGAAAGAGTGGTGAAGCATTGGAAGAGGCTGCCCAGGGAAGTGATGGACTCCCGTCCCTGGCAGTGTTCAAGAAATGCGTAGATGAGGCACTCGAGGCCATGGTTTAGCAGGCATGGCGGTGATGGCTTTATGCTTGCACTTGCTGATCTTGGAGGTCCTTTGTAACAATTCCCATGCTAGGATTGTAAATGTGTGGTGGGTCGTGCTGACAAGGGCACAGAAGAGGCAAGGTCTCTGCATGTCTTTTTTATTTCACTCTTTGCTGCTGAGAGCAGCCCTGAGGAATGGCAAGGGCCAGGGGGCAAGTGTGGAGCAGGGAAGAAATGTGCGTGCGGGGGGCAGGAGGACGAAGGCATCCTGGAGGGAGCTGAGTGGTCTCCAGTGGCAGGCTCCAGGGCTCCAGGCCCCTCCGAGGGCTTGGCCCTGGCCAAGGTCACCATGGCGGCATCACTCGGCAGCCCCTTGGCGAGGTCACAAAGCCGTGGCCGGGCGCAGCCCCACGCGCAACAGGGCAGAGGCGCGCGCTGGCGCCGGACGTCCCTGTTGGCGGCGTTGGCGTTGGCGGAGCAGGAGCTGTGTCGCTGGCACTGGCCTCACAGCACCTGTGTCACTGGCGCAAGAGTCGCAAGAGCAGCGGGAGCCTGCGAGCCGCAGGGTGTAAGAGCCGCATCCTGCCCTGCTCTGCTCGTGCACGCAGGGAGGCTGCAGGGAGGCGGGCTGGGGCAGGGATTTCCCTGGGGGCGGCTGGAGGGAGCTCAGCGTGTTTGGGAGGTGGTGGGAGCTCAGCGATTGCCTCAGCGGTCCCTCAAGGGACCCTCAAGGGACCAGCTGCGTGGCTGGAGCCCACAGGGCCTGGCTGGCTCTGCACAGGGACATGGCCACGACCGGGGACCCAGCGGGCGCTCTAGCCGAGTTGTGGAGCCTTGGCGGCCACGCGCGGCTCTGTGCGCTTTTCACGCCGGGTGCACCCGCACGTCTGGCTAGAGCAGGCCCTGCTCTGCGGGCAGCGCTGGGCCCTGCGGGGACAGGCTGTCAGGGACGGCGGAGCTGAGCGCCTTCTCACGCCTGCTGCCCTCCCTTGCAGCATGGAGTGGCTGAGGAGGCGGTTGAGGAGGAGAACAGGCGCCGCAGGGGAAGCAAAGGCCGTGGCTGAGGCTGGGCAGCAGGAGCAGCATCCAAAAGCTGGTCGCAGGTGGTGGCAGTCACTGCGGGGCTGCTTTTGCTTGGGGAAAAGGGGCCGGCGCAGCAGCACTCCGGACTTGTGGGAGACTGAGGAGCTGGCAGAGTACTTGAGGTGGCTGAGCCGCGGGGAGTCGCACGTCTCCGTGGCCTCCCGCGTTCGCTTCTACCTTGGGAGCGAGGCTAGCTCCCTGTGCAGTTGGGAGAGCGACGCGGGGCCCAGCAATGGCCTTAACTGTGAAGAGCCCGAGGAGAGCGTGCGGCCCCGGGTCATCTTCTACATTTGGAGCGGGACGAGCTCCCTGGCCAGCCAGGAGAGTGATGCTGGTGCCGGGGGCTGCCTCAACAGCCAAGAGCCCCAGGACAGCACGCCACCTCGCGTCATCTTTTACATTGGGAGCGGAAGCAGCTCCCTGGCCAGCTCAGAGAGTGCCGGGGCTGCCGAGGACTGCGCTGCCCACGAGCCGCCCCAGGACACCGTGCTCCGACGCGCTACCTTCTACATAGGCAGCGAGACCAGCTCCCTTGATAGCTGGTAGAGGCCCGTGTATGCCGGGGGCCGCAGCGGAACAGCATCGGGCCACACAGCTCCAGCTCCAACGGCACCACTGATGCTCAAGTGAGATCCCTGCCCAGCATGGACACCAGCCACCGCAGCAGCATCCTCTGCCACTCCAGCTGTGCCCCTCACAGGGCCATTGTACATACGTTAATTGTAAATATGTTTGACTTAGGATAGAGAGTAGGATACCTCATAGCTTGCTAAGAAGTTTTAGGAGGACATAGAAGACTGTATCTGATAGCTTGCGTTCTAAACATTTGTGAAAAATAAAAGAAAATGAAGTGAAATGCAATTCCGTGGCAGTTGAATTCCCTTCCTAAATCCCCCTGGCTACCTCTCGCGGATGAGAAGTGAGCTACAAAGTAGCAAACATTGAAGAGGCAAGAAGTCATACAATGTAGCATACGGTGAAGAGCACTTGCAGCTTTCATCCCCCAAGTGCTGCCTGGGCACTGCCCAAGCTCCCGCTTGCTCCTTCTCCCTTTCCTCATGGGGCTTCCTCGCCTTCCCCCTGAGAGCTCGAAACGCAGAGGGAAAGGCTCCTCTCTTCTGTAGAGACCCTGAAGACATGGAAGGCTGGAGGAAAGATGGAGGGAGGGCTAGCTCCTTCTCTCCCGCTCAAGAAGAGCCCCTCGCGTGCTCTTCCCTGGCACAAGTTTCCCCTCTCCACCTTAGTGTCTTAGTGCCCTTTGCCACTTTGCCCTTCTGCTTCTTTCCTCACCATGCTAACGGCAGCGTTTCCCTGAAGTGACCTTCAGCGCTACACTCATACAGGCCATGGATTGACCTGCACCAATCAGATCTGCCTTACACACAGCGCTCTCCCGCTATGAACCTTTCATTCAAATCCTTCCTTGCCTATGGGATTGCTAGGGGACATCTCCCAAGAGAGAGGGACTTGTTAGAGGAGGTGGCAGGTAGTTGCTAGTTGAAGAGCAAATGGCGTGGCTCTGGCGGGATTCTGCGTGCCCTGCCTACACCTGCATTGTTGGTGGCACTTGGGGAGCTTGAGGGATCCTTGGAGAAATACCTTTTGAAAAGACGCATGGGTAGAACCTGTACACTCAAGGCTAAGAGCGGTAGAGCCGCATCTTTTGTCAGAGAATCAGCGGCTACTCAAACCTCTGGCACAGGAACTCCAGCGTCTACCGGGGATCGTGCTCCGAAGCACGTCATGACCCTCTGAGGTGTACCATCCTAGGAACGACGCCTTCTGGCATCCTTCTCTACCGGAATGGGCATGAGTGACTGGGCCACGACAGCAGGCACCTACAAGTGGACAAGAGCACTGCAGAGTCACAGCTCCCACTTACAGAAATCAACTTTTCAAATCCCTCTGCTAATCAAAGTCCTTGCCACTATTGCTCATCAGTTCCAAGGAGCTGATAAATGGCATGAGCAGCACGCGGTGAGCGTGTGCCAGCAAAGAGCGCAGGCAGGCACCTGCTGCGCATTTTGGCCTAGAGCACCTAAAACTCTGTGCTTTTAGACCTGGGGCTTTGGCTCACTCAAGAAATACATTTTGAAAAGACTCATGAGTAGAACCCTGGTGGAGAACTCCTTCCCTTGCAGCGGGAAAGCCAGAAGAGTGAAAAGGGAAGCAGAAAAGGCAGAGAAAATTCACAAGAGAAGCAGCCCCTAGCAAGCCAAGATTTCCGTCGAAACCCTCCTCAGCTAGGCAACTGTGCAGAGAGTGAAGCACCACTTTCTCCTAGGTGTTCAAGTCCTGGCCATCAGGGGAACAGTGAGTTTAGAAAGCCCTCACCGTGAGGACAGGCAAGACGAGCCAGTCCTGCACAAAGAGCGGGCAGAAGGCATGCTAGCTCCTCAAATCTAAGGCCTCGGCAAAGAAGGCAGCAGGTAACTGGAGGAGAAGGACACCTTTCTGTATGCAGAGGATGCCTTCAGAAGCATTCTGGAGGCACTGTGCGAGCACGCAGGGATGGGCTTAGGAAGGCTTAAGGCCACCCAGTGCTGAGTGTGCTGGGACAGATGAGGGCTTCTCCAGAGACACCAGAAGCCAAAGGAAAGGCAGCAAAAGCATAGGCCCACTGCCACATAGGCCCGAAGCCGGTTGAGGTGCTGCAGCGTGTCCAAAGAAGGGCAACGAAGCTGGCGAAGGGGCTGGAGCATACGCCTTAGGAGGGGCGGCTGAGGGAGCTGGGCTTCTTCAGGGGGCAGAAGAGGTGGCTCAGGGGAGATCTTATCGCTCCCTACAAGTACCCCAAAGCAGGTCGTAGTGGAGCTCCATCTCTTCTCCAAAATAACTACCAATAGCACAAGAGGAAATGGCCTCCACTTGCAGCAGGGGAAGTTGCGCTTAGGTATTAGGAAACATTGCCACACGGAAAGAGTGGTGAAGCATTGGAAGAGGCTGCCCAGGGAAGTGATGGACTCCCGTCCCTGGCAGTGTTCAAGAAATGCGTAGATGAGGCACTCGAGGCCATGGTTTAGCAGGCATGGCGGTGATGGCTTTATGCTTGCACTTGCTGATCTTGGAGGTCCTTTGTAACCATTCCCATGCTAGGATTGTAAATGTGTGGTGGGTCGTGCTGACAAGGGCACAGAAGAGGCAAGGTCTCTGCATGTCTATTTTATTTCACTCTTTGCTGCTGAGAGCAGCCCTGAGGAATGGCAAGGGCCAGGGGGCAAGTGTGGAGCAGGGAAGAAATGTGCGTGCGGGGGGCAGGAGGACGAAGGCATCCTGGAGGGAGCTGAGTGGTCTCCAGTGGCAGGCTCCAGGGCTCCAGGCCCCTCCGAGGGCTTGGCCCTGGCCAAGGTCACCATGGCGGCATCACTCGGCAGCCCCTTGGCGAGGTCACAAAGCCGTGGCCGGGCGCAGCCCCACGCGCAACAGGGCAGAGGCGCGCGCTGGCGCCGGACGTCCCTGTTGGCGGCGTTGGCGTTGGCGGAGCAGGAGCTGTGTCACTGGCACTGGCCTCACAGCACCTGTGTCACTGGCGCAAGAGTCGCAAGAGCAGCGGGAGCCTGCGAGCCGCAGGGTGTAAGAGCCGCATCCTGCCCTGCTCTGCTCGTGCACGCAGGGAGGCTGCAGGGAGGCGGGCTGGGGCAGGGATTTCCCTGGAGGCGGCTGGGGGGAGCTCAGCGTGTTTGGGAGGTGGTGGGAGCTCAGCGATTGCCTCAGCGGTCCCTCAAGGGACCCTCAAGGGACCAGCTGCGTGGCTGGAGCCCGCAGGGCCTGGCTGGCTCTGCACAGGGACATGGCCACGACCGGGGACCCAGCGGGCGCTCTAGCCGAGTTGTGGAGCCTTGGCGGCCACGCGCGGCTCTGTGCGCTTTTCACGCGGGGTGCACCCGCACGTCTGGCTAGAGCAGGCCCTGCTCTGCGGGCAGCGCTGGGCCCTGCGGGGACAGGCTGTCAGGGACGGCGGAGCTGAGCGCCTTCTCACGCCTGCTGCCCTCCCTTGCAGCATGGAGTGGCTGAGGAGGCGGTTGAGGAGGAGAACAGGCGCCGCAGGGGAAGCAAAGGCCGTGGCTGAGGCTGGGCAGCAGGAGCAGCATCCAAAAGCTGGTCGCAGGTGGTGGCAGTCACTGCGGGGCTGCTTTTGCTTGGGGAAAAGGGGCCGGCGCAGCAGCACTCCGGACTTGTGGGAGACTGAGGAGCTGGCAGAGTACTTGAGGTGGCTGAGCCGCGGGGAGTCGCACGTCTCCGTGGCCTCCCGCGTTCGCTTCTACCTTGGGAGCGAGGCTAGCTCCCTGTGCAGTTGGGAGAGCGACGCGGGGCCCAGCAATGGCCTTAACTGTGAAGAGCCCGAGGAGAGCGTGCGGCCCCGGGTCATCTTCTACATTGGGAGCGGGACGAGCTCCCTGGCCAGCCAGGAGAGTGATGCTGGTGCCGGGGGCTGCCTCAACAGCCAAGAGCCCCAGGACAGCACGCCACCTCGCGTCATCTTTTACATTGGGAGCGGAAGCAGCTCCCTGGCCAGCTCAGAGAGTGCCGGGGCTGCCGAGGACTGCGCTGCCCACGAGCCGCCCCAGGACACCGTGCTCCGACGCGCTACCTTCTACATAGGCAGCGAGACCAGCTCCCTTGATAGCTGGTAGAGGCCCGTGTATGCCGGGGGCCGCAGCGGAACAGCATCGGGCCACACAGCTCCAGCTCCAACGGCACCACTGATGCTCAAGTGAGATCCCTGCCCAGCATGGACACCAGCCGCCGCAGCAGCATCCTCTGCCACTCCAGCTGTGCCCCTCACAGGGCCATTGTACATACGTTAATTGTAAATATGTTTGACTTAGGATAGAGAGTAGGATACCTCATAGCTTGCTAAGAAGTTTTAGGAGGACATAGAAGACTGTATCTGATAGCTTGCGTTCTAAACATTTGTGAAAAATAAAAGAAAATGAAGTGAAATGCAATTCCGTGGCAGTCGAATTCCCTTCCTAAATCCCCCTGGCTACCTCTCGCGGATGAGAAGTGAGCTACAAAGTAGCAAACATTGAAGAGGCAAGAAGTCATACAATGTAGCATACGGTGAAGAGCACTTGCAGCTTTCATCCCCCAAGTGCTGCCTGGGCACTGCCCAAGCTCCCGCTTGCTCCTTCTCCCTTTCCTCATGGGGCTTCCTCGCCTTCCCCCTGAGAGCTCGAAACGCAGAGGGAAAGGCTCCTCTCTTCTGTAGAGACCCTGAAGACATGGAAGGCTGGAGGAAAGATGGAGGGAGGGCTAGCTCCTTCTCTCCCGCTCAAGAAGAGCCCCTCGCGTGCTCTTCCCTGGCACAAGTTTCCCCTCTCCACCTTAGTGTCTTAGTGCCCTTTGCCACTTTGCCCTTCTGCTTCTTTCCTCACCATGCTAATGGCAGCGTTTCCCTGAAGTGACCTTCAGCGCTACACTCATACAGGCCATGGATTGACCTGCACCAATCAGATCTGCCTTACACACAGCGCTCTCCCGCTATGAACCTTTCATTCAAATCCTTCCTTGCCTATGGGATTGCTAGGGGACATCTCCCAAGAGAGAGGGACTTGTTAGAGGAGGTGGCAGGTAGTTGCTAGTTGAAGAGCAAATGGCGTGGCTCTGGCGGGATTCTGCGTGCCCTGCCTACACCTGCATTGTTGGTGGCACTTGGGGAGCTTGAGGGATCCTTGGAGAAATACCTTTTGAAAAGACGCATGGGTAGAACCTGTACACTCAAGGCTAAGAGCGGTAGAGCCGCATCTTTTGTCAGAGAATCAGTGGCTACTCAAACCTCTGGCACAGGAACTCCAGCGTCTACCGGGGATCGTGCTCCGAAGCACGTCAGGACCCTCTGAGGTGTACCATCCTAGGAACGACGCCTTCTGGCATCCTTCTCTACCGGAATGGGCATGAGTGACTGGGCCACGACAGCAGGCACCTACAAGTGGACAAGAGCACTGCAGAGTCACAGCTCCCACTTACAGAAATCAACTTTTCAAATCCCTCTGCTAATCAAAGTCCTTGCCACTATTGCTCATCAGTTCCAGGGAGCTGATAAATGGCATGAGCAGCACGCGGTGAGCGTGTGCCAGCAAAGAGCGCAGGCAGGCACCTGCTGCGCATTTTGGCCTAGAGCACCTAAAACTCTGTGCTTTTAGACCTGGGGCTTTGGCTCACTCAAGAAATACATTTTGAAAAGACTCATGAGTAGAACCCTGGTGGAGAACTCCTTCCCTTGCAGCGGGAAAGCCAGAAGAGTGAAAAGGGAAGCAGAAAAGGCAGAGAAAATTCACAAGAGAAGCAGCCCCTAGCAAGCCAAGATTTCCGTCGAAACCCTCCTCAGCTAGGCAACTGTGCAGAGAGTGAAGCACCACTTTCTCCTAGGTGTTCAAGTCCTGGCCATCAGGGGAACAGTGAGTTTAGAAAGCCCTCACCGTGAGGACAGGCAAGACGAGCCAGTCCTGCACAAAGAGCGGGCAGAAGGCATGCTAGCTCCTCAAATCTAAGGCCTCGGCAAAGAAGGCAGCAGGTAACTGGAGGAGAAGGACACCTTTCTGTATGCAGAGGATGCCTTCAGAAGCATTCTGGAGGCACTGTGCGAGCACGCAGGGATGGGCTTAGGAAGGCTTAAGGCCACCCGGTGCTGAGTGTGCTGGGACAGATGAGGGCTTCTCCAGAGACACCAGAAGCCAAAGGAAAGGCAGCAAAAGCATAGGCCCACTGCCACATAGGCCCGAAGCCGGTTGAGGTGCTGCAGCGTGTCCAAAGAAGGGCAACGAAGCTGGCGAAGGGGCTGGAGCATACGCCTTAGGAGGGGCGGCTGAGGGAGCTGGGCTTCTTCAGGGGGCAGAAGAGGTGGCTCAGGGGAGATCCTATCGCTCCCTACAAGTACCCCAAAGCAGGTCGTAGTGGAGCTCCATCTCTTCTCCAAAATAACTACCAATAGCACAAGAGGAAATGGCCTCCACTTGCAGCAGGGGAAGTTGCGCTTAGGTATTAGGAAACATTGCCACACGGAAAGAGTGGTGAAGCATTGGAAGAGGCTGCCCAGGGAAGTGATGGACTCCCGTCCCTGGCAGTGTTCAAGAAATGCATAGATGAGGCACTCGAGGCCATGGTTTAGCAGGCATGGCGGTGATGGCTTTATGCTTGCACTTGCTGATCTTGGAGGTCCTTTGTAACCATTCCCATGCTAGGATTGTAAATGTGTGGTGGGTCGTGCTGACAAGGGCACAGAAGAGGCAAGGTCTCTGCATGTCTTTTTTATTTCACTCTTTGGTGCTGAGAGCAGCCCTGAGGAATGGCAAGGGCCAGGGGGCAAGTGTGGAGCAGGGAAGAAATGTGCGTGCGGGGGGCAGGAGGACGAAGGCATCCTGGAGGGAGCTGAGTGGTCTCCAGTGGCAGGCTCCAGGGCTCCAGGCCCCTCCGAGGGCTTGGCCCTGGCCAAGGTCACCATGGCGGCATCACTCGGCAGCCCCTTGGCGAGGTCACAAAGCCGTGGCCGGGCGCAGCCCCACGCGCAACAGGGCAGAGGCGCGCGCTGGCGCCGGACGTCCCTGTTGGCGGCGTTGGCGTTGGCGGAGCAGGAGCTGTGTCGCTGGCACTGGCCTCACAGCACCTGTGTCACTGGCGCAAGAGTCGCAAGAGCAGCGGGAGCCTGCGAGCCGCAGGGTGTAAGAGCCGCATCCTGCCCTGCTCTGCTCGTGCACGCAGGGAGGCTGCAGGGAGGCGGGCTGGGGCAGGGATTTCCCTGGGGGCGGCTGGGGGGAGCTCAGCGTGTTTGGGAGGTGGTGGGAGCTCAGCGATTGCCTCAGCGGTCCCTCAAGGGACCCTCAAAGGACCAGCTGCGTGGCTGGAGCCTGCAGGGCCTGGCTGGCTCTGCACAGGGACATGGCCACGACTGGGGACCCAGCGGGCGCTCTAGCCGAGTTGTGGAGCCTTGGCGGCCACGCGCGGCTCTGTGCGCTTTTCACGCGGGGTGCACCCACACGTCTGGCTAGAGCAGGCCCTGCTCTGCGGGCAGCGCTGGGCCCTGCGGGGACAGGCTGTCAGGGACGGCGGAGCTGAGCGCCTTCTCACGCCTGCTGCCCTCCCTTGCAGCATGGAGTGGCTGAGGAGGCGGTTGAGGAGGAGAACAGGCGCCGCAGGGGAAGCAAAGGCCGTGGCTGAGGCTGGGCAGCAGGAGCAGCATCCAAAAGCTGGTCGCAGGTGGTGGCAGTCACTGCGGGGCTGCTTTTGCTTGGGGAAAAGGGGCCGGCGCAGCAGCACTCCGGACTTGTGGGAGACTGAGGAGCTGGCAGAGTACTTGAGGTGGCTGAGCCGCGGGGAGTCGCACGTCTCCGTGGCCTCCCGCGTTCGCTTCTACCTTGGGAGCGAGGCTAGCTCCCTGTGCAGTTGGGAGAGCGACGCGGGGCCCAGCAATGGCCTTAACTGTGAAGAGCCCGAGGAGAGCGTGCGGCCCCGGGTCATCTTCTACATTTGGAGCGGGACGAGCTCCCTGGCCAGCCAGGAGAGTGATGCTGGTGCCGGGGGCTGCCTCAACAGCCAAGAGCCCCAGGACAGCACGCCACCTCGCGTCATCTTTTACATTGGGAGCGGAAGCAGCTCCCTGGCCAGCTCAGAGAGTGCCGGGGCTGCCGAGGACTGCGCTGCCCACGAGCCGCCCCAGGACACCGTGCTCCGACGCGCTACCTTCTACATAGGCAGCGAGACCAGCTCCCTTGATAGCTGGTAGAGGCCCGTGTATGCCGGGGGCCGCAGCGGAACAGCATCGGGCCACACAGCTCCAGCTCCAACGGCACCACTGATGCTCAAGTGAGATCCCTGCCCAGCATGGACACCAGCCGCCGCAGCAGCATCCTCTGCCACTCCAGCTGTGCCCCTCACAGGGCCATTGTACATACGTTAATTGTAAATATGTTTGACTTAGGATAGAGAGTAGGATACCTCATAGCTTGCTAAGAAGTTTTAGGAGGACATAGAAGACTGTATCTGATAGCTTGCGTTCTAAACATTTGTGAAAAATAAAAGAAAATGAAGTGAAATGCAATTCCGTGGCAGTCGAATTCCCTTCCTAAATCCCCCTGGCTACCTCTCGCGGATGAGAAGTGAGCTACAAAGTAGCAAACATTGAAGAGGCAAGAAGTCATACAATGTAGCATACGGTGAAGAGCACTTGCAGCTTTCATCCCCCAAGTGCTGCCTGGGCACTGCCCAAGCTCCCGCTTGCTCCTTCTCCCTTTCCTCATGGGGCTTCCTCGCCTTCCCCCTGAGAGCTCGAAACGCAGAGGGAAAGGCTCCTCTCTTCTGTAGAGACCCTGAAGACATGGAAGGCTGGAGGAAAGATGGAGGGAGGGCTAGCTCCTTCTCTCCTGCTCAAGAAGAGCCCCTCGCGTGCTCTTCCCTGGCACAAGTTTCCCCTCTCCACCTTAGTGTCTTAGTGCCCTTTGCCACTTTGCCCTTCTGCTTCTTTCCTCACCATGCTAATGGCAGCGTTTCCCTGAAGTGACCTTCAGCACTACACTCATACAGGCCATGGATTGACCTGCACCAATCAGATCTGCCTTACACACAGCGCTCTCCCGCTATGAACCTTTCATTCAAATCCTTCCTTGCCTATGGGATTGCTAGGGGACATCTCCCAAGAGAGAGGGACTTGTTAGAGGAGGTGGCAGGTAGTTGCTAGTTGAAGAGCAAATGGCGTGGCTCTGGCGGGATTCTGCGTGCCCTGCCTACACCTGCATTGTTGGTGGCACTTGGGGAGCTTGAGGGATCCTTGGAGAAATACCTTTTGAAAAGACGCATGGGTAGAACCTGTACACTCAAGGCTAAGAGCGGTAGAGCCGCATCTTTTGTCAGAGAATCAGTGGCTACTCAAACCTCTGGCACAGGAACTCCAGCGTCTACCGGGGACCGTGCTCCGAAGCACGTCATGACCCTCTGAGGTGTACCATCCTAGGAACGACGCCTTCTGGCATCCTTCTCTACCGGAATGGGCATGAGTGACTGGGCCACGACAGCAGGCACCTACAAGTGGACAAGAGCACTGCAGAGTCACAGCTCCCACTTACAGAAATCAACTTTTCAAATCCCTCTGCTAATCAAAGTCCTTGCCACTATTGCTCATCAGTTCCAAGGAGCTGATAAATGGCATGAGCAGCACGCGGTGAGCGTGTGCCAGCAAAGAGCGCAGGCAGGCACCTGCTGCGCATTTTGGCCTAGAGCACCTAAAACTCTGTGCTTTTAGACCTGGGGCTTTGGCTCACTCAAGAAATACATTTTGAAAAGACTCATGAGTAGAACCCTGGTGGAGAACTCCTTCCCTTGCAGCGGGAAAGCCAGAAGAGTGAAAAGGGAAGCAGAAAAGGCAGAGAAAATTCACAAGAGAAGCAGCCCCTAGCAAGCCAAGATTTCCGTCGAAACCCTCCTCAGCTAGGCAACTGTGCAGAGAGTGAAGCACCACTTTCTCCTAGGTGTTCAAGTCCTGGCCATCAGGGGAACAGTGAGTTTAGAAAGCCCTCACCGTGAGGACAGGCAAGACGAGCCAGTCCTGCACAAAGAGCGGGCAGAAGGCATGCTAGCTCCTCAAATCTAAGGCCTCGGCAAAGAAGGCAGCAGGTAACTGGAGGAGAAGGACACCTTTCTGTATGCAGAGGATGCCTTCAGAAGCATTCTGGAGGCACTGTGCGAGCACGCAGGGATGGGCTTAGGAAGGCTTAAGGCCACCCGGTGCTGAGTGTGCTGGGACAGATGAGGGCTTCTCCAGAGACACCAGAAGCCAAAGGAAAGGCAGCAAAAGCATAGGCCCACTGCCACATAGGCCCGAAGCCGGTTGAGGTGCTGCAGCGTGTCCAAAGAAGGGCAACGAAGCTGGCGAAGGGGCTGGAGCATACGCCTTAGGAGGGGCGGCTGAGGGAGCTGGGCTTCTTCAGGGGGCAGAAGAGGTGGCTCAGGGGAGATCTTATCGCTCCCTACAAGTACCCCAAAGCAGGTCGTAGTGGAGCTCCATCTCTTCTCCAAAATAACTACCAATAGCACAAGAGGAAATGGCCTCCACTTGCAGCAGGGGAAGTTGCGCTTAGGTATTAGGAAACATTGCCACACGGAAAGAGTGGTGAAGCATTGGAAGAGGCTGCCCAGGGAAGTGATGGACTCCCGTCCCTGGCAGTGTTCAAGAAATGCGTAGATGAGGCACTCGAGGCCATGGTTTAGCAGGCATGGCGGTGATGGCTTTATGCTTGCACTTGCTGATCTTGGAGGTCCTTTGTAACCATTCCCATGCTAGGATTGTAAATGTGTGGTGGGTCGTGCTGACAAGGGCACAGAAGAGGCAAGGTCTCTGCATGTCTTTTTTATTTCACTCTTTGCTGCTGAGAGCAGCCCTGAGGAATGGCAAGGGCCAGGGGGCAAGTGTGGAGCAGGGAAGAAATGTGCGTGCGGGGGGCAGGAGGACGAAGGCATCCTGGAGGGAGCTGAGTGGTCTCCAGTGGCAGGCTCCAGGGCTCCAGGCCCCTCCGAGGGCTTGGCCCTGGCCAAGGTCACCATGGCGGCATCACTCGGCAGCCCCTTGGTGAGGTCACAAAGCCGTGGCCGGGCGCAGCCCCACGCGCAACAGGGCAGAGGCGCGCGCTGGCGCCGGACGTCCCTGTTGGCGGCGTTGGCGTTGGCGGAGCAGGAGCTGTGTCGCTGGCGCTGGCCTCACAGCACCTGTGTCACTGGCGCAAGAGTCGCAAGAGCAGCGGGAGCCTGCGAGCCGCAGGGTGTAAGAGCCGCATCCTGCCCTGCTCTGCTCGTGCACGCAGGGAGGCTGCAGGGAGGCGGGCTGGGGCAGGGATTTCCCTGGGGGCGGCTGGAGGGAGCTCAGCGTGTTTGGGAGGTGGTGGGAGCTCAGCGATTGCCTCAGCGGTCCCTCAAGGGACCCTCAAGGGACCAGCTGCGTGGCTGGAGCCTGCAGGGCCTGGCTGGCTCTGCACAGGGACATGGCCACGACCGGGGACCCAGCGGGCGCTCTAGCCGAGTTGTGGAGCCTTGGCGGCCACGCGCGGCTCTGTGCGCTTTTCACGCGGGGTGCACCCGCACGTCTGGCTAGAGCAGGCCCTGCTCTGCGGGCAGCGCTGGGCCCTGCGGGGACAGGCTGTCAGGGACGGCGGAGCTGAGCGCCTTCTCACGCCTGCTGCCCTCCCTTGCAGCATGGAGTGGCTGAGGAGGCGGTTGAGGAGGAGAACAGGCGCCGCAGGGGAAGCAAAGGCCGTGGCTGAGGCTGGGCAGCAGGAGCAGCATCCAAAAGCTGGTCGCAGGTGGTGGCAGTCACTGCGGGGCTGCTTTTGCTTGGGGAAAAGGGGCCGGCGCAGCAGCACTCCGGACTTGTGGGAGACTGAGGAGCTGGCAGAGTACTTGAGGTGGCTGAGCCGCGGGGAGTCGCACGTCTCCGTGGCCTCCCGCGTTCGCTTCTACCTTGGGAGCGAGGCTAGCTCCCTGTGCGGTTGGGAGAGCGACGCGGGGCCCAGCAATGGCCTTAACTGTGAAGAGCCCGAGGAGAGCGTGCGGCCCCGGGTCATCTTCTACATTGGGAGCGGGACGAGCTCCCTGGCCAGCCAGGAGAGTGATGCTGGTGCCGGGGGCTGCCTCAACAGCCAAGAGCCCCAGGACAGCACGCCACCTCGCGTCATCTTTTACATTGGGAGCGGAAGCAGCTCCCTGGCCAGCTCAGAGAGTGCCGGGGCTGCCGAGGACTGCGCTGCCCACGAGCCGCCCCAGGACACCGTGCTCCGACGCGCTACCTTCTACATAGGCAGCGAGACCAGCTCCCTTGATAGCTGGTAGAGGCCCGTGTATGCCGGGGGCCGCAGCGGAACAGCATCGGGCCACACAGCTCCAGCTCCAACGGCACCACTGATGCTCAAGTGAGCTCCCTGCCCAGCATGGACACCAGCCGCCGCAGCAGCATCCTCTGCCACTCCAGCTGTGCCCCTCACAGGGCCATTGTACATACGTTAATTGTAAATATGTTTGACTTAGGATAGAGAGTAGGATACCTCATAGCTTGCTAAGAAGTTTTAGGAGGACATAGAAGACTGTATCTGATAGCTTGCGTTCTAAACATTTGTGAAAAATAAAAGAAAATGAAGTGAAATGCAATTCCGTGGCAGTTGAATTCCCTTCCTAAATCCCCCTGGCTACCTCTCGCGGATGAGAAGTGAGCTACAAAGTAGCAAACATTGAAGAGGCAAGAAGTCATACAATGTAGCATACGGTGAAGAGCACTTGCAGCTTTCATCCCCCAAGTGCTGCCTGGGCACTGCCCAAGCTCCCGCTTGCTCCTTCTCCCTTTCCTCATGGGGCTTCCTCGCCTTCCCCCTGAGAGCTCGAAACGCAGAGGGAAAGGCTCCTCTCTTCTGTAGAGACCCTGAAGACATGGAAGGCTGGAGGAAAGATGGAGGGAGGGCTAGCTCCTTCTCTCCCGCTCAAGAAGAGCCCCTCGCGTGCTCTTCCCTGGCACAAGTTTCCCCTCTCCACCTTAGTGTCTTAGTGCCCTTTGCCACTTTGCCCTTCTGCTTCTTTCCTCACCATGCTAATGGCAGCGTTTCCCTGAAGTGACCTTCAGCGCTACACTCATACAGGCCATGGATTGACCTGCACCAATCAGATCTGCCTTACACACAGCGCTCTCCCGCTATGAACCTTTCATTCAAATCCTTCCTTGCCTATGGGATTGCTAGGGGACATCTCCCAAGAGAGAGGGACTTGTTAGAGGAGGTGGCAGGTAGTTGCTCGTTGAAGAGCAAATGGCGTGGCTCTGGCGGGATTCTGCGTGCCCTGCCTACACCTGCATTGTTGGTGGCACTTGGGGAGCTTGAGGGATCCTTGGAGAAATACCTTTTGAAAAGACGCATGGGTAGAACCTGTACACTCAAGGCTAAGAGCGGTAGAGCCGCATCTTTTGTCAGAGAATCAGTGGCTACTCAAACCTCTGGCACAGGAACTCCAGCGTCTACCGGGGATCGTGCTCCGAAGCACGTCATGACCCTCTGAGGTGTACCATCCTAGGAACGACGCCTTCTGGCATCCTTCTCTACCGGAATGGGCATGAGTGACTGGGCCACGACAGCAGGCACCTACAAGTGGACAAGAGCACTGCAGAGTCACAGCTCCCACTTACAGAAATCAACTTTTCAAATCCCTCTGCTAATCAAAGTCCTTGCCACTATTGCTCATCAGTTCCAAGGAGCTGATAAATGGCATGAGCAGCACGCAGTGAGCGTGTGCCAGCAAAGAGCGCAGGCAGGCACCTGCTGCGCATTTTGGCCTAGAGCACCTAAAACTCTGTGCTTTTAGACCTGGGGCTTTGGCTCACTCAAGAAATACATTTTGAAAAGACTCATGAGTAGAACCCTGGTGGAGAACTCCTTCCCTTGCAGCGGGAAAGCCAGAAGAGTGAAACGGGAAGCAGAAAAGGCAGAGAAAATTCACAAGAGAAGCAGCCCCTAGCAAGCCAAGATTTCCGTCGAAACCCTCCTCAGCTAGGCAACTGTGCAGAGAGTGAAGCACCACTTTCTCCTAGGTGTTCAAGTCCTGGCCATCAGGGGAACAGTGAGTTTAGAAAGCCCTCACCGTGAGGACAGGCAAGACGAGCCAGTCCTGCACAAAGAGCGGGCAGAAGGCATGCTAGCTCCTCAAATCTAAGGCCTCGGCAAAGAAGGCAGCAGGTAACTGGAGGAGAAGGACACCTTTCTGTATGCAGAGGATGCCTTCAGAAGCATTCTGGAGGCACTGTGCGAGCACGCAGGGATGGGCTTAGGAAGGCTTAAGGCCACCCGGTGCTGAGTGTGCTGGGACAGATGAGGGCTTCTCCAGAGACACCAGAAGCCAAAGGAAAGGCAGCAAAAGCATAGGCCCACTGCCACATAGGCCCGAAGCCGGTTGAGGTGCTGCAGCGTGTCCAAAGAAGGGCAACGAAGCTGGCGAAGGGGCTGGAGCATACGCCTTAGGAGGGGCGGCTGAGGGAGCTGGGCTTCTTCAGGGGGCAGAAGAGGTGGCTCAGGGGAGATCTTATCGCTCCCTACAAGTACCCCAAAGCAGGTCGTAGTGGAGCTCCATCTCTTCTCCAAAATAACTACCAATAGCACAAGAGGAAATGGCCTCCACTTGCAGCAGGGGAAGTTGCGCTTAGGTATTAGGAAACATTGCCACACGGAAAGAGTGGTGAAGCATTGGAAGAGGCTGCCCAGGGAAGTGATGGACTCCCGTCCCTGGCAGTGTTCAAGAAATGCGTAGATGAGGCACTCGAGGCCATGGTTTAGCAGGCATGGCGGTGATGGCTTTATGCTTGCACTTGCTGATCTTGGAGGTCCTTTGTAACCATTCCCATGCTAGGATTGTAAATGTGTGGTGGGTCGTGCTGACAAGGGCACAGAAGAGGCAAGGTCTCTGCATGTCTTTTTTATTTCACTCTTTGCTGCTGAGAGCAGCCCTGAGGAATGGCAAGGGCCAGGGGGCAAGTGTGGAGCAGGGAAGAAATGTGCGTGCGGGGGGCAGGAGGACGAAGGCATCCTGGAGGGAGCTGAGTGGTCTCCAGTGGCAGGCTCCAGGGCTCCAGGCCCCTCCGAGGGCTTGGCCCTGGCCAAGGTCACCATGGCGGCATCACTCGGCAGCCCCTTGGTGAGGTCACAAAGCCGTGGCCGGGCGCAGCCCCACGCGCAACAGGGCAGAGGCGCGCGCTGGCGCCGGACGTCCCTGTTGGCGGCGTTGGCGTTGGCGGAGCAGGAGCTGTGTCGCTGGCGCTGGCCTCACAGCACCTGTGTCACTGGCGCAAGAGTCGCAAGAGCAGCGGGAGCCTGCGAGCCGCAGGGTGTAAGAGCCGCATCCTGCCCTGCTCTGCTCGTGCACGCAGGGAGGCTGCAGGGAGGCGGGCTGGGGCAGGGATTTCCCTGGGGGCGGCTGGAGGGAGCTCAGCGTGTTTGGGAGTTGGTGGGAGCTCAGCGATTGCCTCAGCGGTCCCTCAAGGGACCCTCAAGGGACCAGCTGCGTGGCTGGAGCCTGCAGGGCCTGGCTGGCTCTGCACAGGGACATGGCCACGACCGGGGACCCAGCGGGCGCTCTAGCCGAGTTGTGGAGCCTTGGCGGCCACGCGCGGCTCTGTGCGCTTTTCACGCGGGGTGCACCCGCACGTCTGGCTAGAGCAGGCCCTGCTCTGCGGGCAGCGCTGGGCCCTGCGGGGACAGGCTGTCAGGGACGGCGGAGCTGAGCGCCTTCTCACGCCTGCTGCCCTCCCTTGCAGCATGGAGTGGCTGAGGAGGCGGTTGAGGAGGAGAACAGGCGCCGCAGGGGAAGCAAAGGCCGTGGCTGAGGCTGGGCAGCAGGAGCAGCATCCAAAAGCTGGTCGCAGGTGGTGGCAGTCACTGCGGGGCTGCTTTTGCTTGGGGAAAAGGGGCCGGCGCAGCAGCACTCCGGACTTGTGGGAGACTGAGGAGCTGGCAGAGTACTTGAGGTGGCTGAGCCGCGGGGAGTCGCACGTCTCCGTGGCCTCCCGCGTTCGCTTCTACCTTGGGAGCGAGGCTAGCTCCCTGTGCGGTTGGGAGAGCGACGCGGGGCCCAGCAATGGCCTTAACTGTGAAGAGCCCGAGGAGAGCGTGCGGCCCCGGGTCATCTTCTACATTGGGAGCGGGACGAGCTCCCTGGCCAGCCAGGAGAGTGATGCTGGTGCCGGGGGCTGCCTCAACAGCCAAGAGCCCCAGGACAGCACGCCACCTCGCGTCATCTTTTACATTGGGAGCGGAACCAGCTCCCTGGCCAGCTCAGAGAGTGCCGGGGCTGCCGAGGACTGCGCTGCCCACGAGCCGCCCCAGGACACCGTGCTCCGACGCGCTACCTTCTACATAGGCAGCGAGACCAGCTCCCTTGATAGCTGGTAGAGGCCCGTGTATGCCGGGGGCCGCAGCGGAACAGCATCGGGCCACACAGCTCCAGCTCCAATGGCACCACTGATGCTCAAGTGAGATCCCTGCCCAGCATGGACACCAGCCGCCGCAGCAGCATCCTCTGCCACTCCAGCTGTGCCCCTCACAGGGCCATTGTACATACGTTAATTGTAAATATGTTTGACTTAGGATAGAGAGTAGGATACCTCATAGCTTGCTAAGAAGTTTTAGGAGGACATAGAAGACTGTATCTGATAGCTTGCGTTCTAAACATTTGTGAAAAATAAAAGAAAATGAAGTGAAATGCAATTCCGTGGCAGTTGAATTCCCTTCCTAAATCCCCCTGGCTACCTCTCGCGGATGAGAAGTGAGCTACAAAGTAGCAAACATTGAAGAGGCAAGAAGTCATACAATGTAGCATACGGTGAAGAGCACTTGCAGCTTTCATCCCCCAAGTGCTGCCTGGGCACTGCCCAAGCTCCCGCTTGCTCCTTCTCCCTTTCCTCATGGGGCTTCCTCGCCTTCCCCCTGAGAGCTCGAAACGCAGAGGGAAAGGCTCCTCTCTTCTGTAGAGACCCTGAAGACATGGAAGGCTGGAGGAAAGATGGAGGGAGGGCTAGCTCCTTCTCTCCCGCTCAAGAAGAGCCCCTCGCGTGCTCTTCCCTGGCACAAGTTTCCCCTCTCCACCTTAGTGTCTTAGTGCCCTTTGCCACTTTGCCCTTCTGCTTCTTTCCTCACCATGCTAATGGCAGCGTTTCCCTGAAGTGACCTTCAGCGCTACACTCATACAGGCCATGGATTGACCTGCACCAATCAGATCTGCCTTACACACAGCGCTCTCCCGCTATGAACCTTTCATTCAAATCCTTCCTTGCCTATGGGATTGCTAGGGGACATCTCCCAAGAGAGAGGGACTTGTTAGAGGAGGTGGCAGGTAGTTGCTAGTTGAAGAGCAAATGGCGTGGCTCTGGCGGGATTCTGCGTGCCCTGCCTACACCTGCATTGTTGGTGGCACTTGGGGAGCTTGAGGGATCCTTGGAGAAATACCTTTTGAAAAGACGCATGGGTAGAACCTGTACACTCAAGGCTAAGAGCGGTAGAGCCGCATCTTTTGTCAGAGAATCAGTGGCTACTCAAACCTCTGGCACAGGAACTCCAGCGTCTACCGGGGACCGTGCTCCGAAGCACGTCATGACCCTCTGAGGTGTACCATCCTAGGAACGACGCCTTCTGGCATCCTTCTCTACCGGAATGGGCATGAGTGACTGGGCCACGACAGCAGGCACCTACAAGTGGACAAGAGCACTGCAGAGTCACAGCTCCCACTTACAGAAATCAACTTTTCAAATCCCTCTGCTAATCAAAGTCCTTGCCACTATTGCTCATCAGTTCCAAGGAGCTGATAAATGGCATGAGCAGCACGCGGTGAGCGTGTGCCAGCAAAGAGCGCAGGCAGGCACCTGCTGCGCATTTTGGCCTAGAGCACCTAAAACTCTGTGCTTTTAGACCTGGGGCTTTGGCTCACTCAAGAAATACATTTTGAAAAGACTCATGAGTAGAACCCTGGTGGAGAACTCCTTCCCTTGCAGCGGGAAAGCCAGAAGAGTGAAAAGGGAAGCAGAAAAGGCAGGGAAAATTCACAAGAGAAGCAGCCCCTAGCAAGCCAAGATTTCCGTCGAAACCCTCCTCAGCTAGGCAACTGCAGAGAGTGAAGCACCACTTTCTCCTAGGTGTTCAAGTCCTGGCCATCAGGGGAACAGTGAGTTTAGAAAGCCCTCACCGTGAGGACAGGCAAGACGAGCCAGTCCTGCACAAAGAGCGGGCAGAAGGCATGCTAGCTCCTCAAATCTAAGGCCTCGGCAAAGAAGGCAGCAGGTAACTGGAGGAGAAGGACACCTTTCTGTATGCAGAGGATGCCTTCAGAAGCATTCTGGAGGCACTGTGCGAGCACGCAGGGATGGGCTTAGGAAGGCTTAAGGCCACCCGGTGCTGAGTGTGCTGGGACAGATGAGGGCTTCTCCAGAGACACCAGAAGCCAAAGGAAAGGCAGCAAAAGCATAGGCCCACTGCCACATAGGCCCGAAGCCGGTTGAGGTGCTGCAGCGTGTCCAAAGAAGGGCAACGAAGCTGGCGAAGGGGCTGGAGCATACGCCTTAGGAGGGGCGGCTGAGGGAGCTGGGCTTCTTCAGGGGGCAGAAGAGGTGGCTCAGGGGAGATCTTATCGCTCCCTACAAGTACCCCAAAGCAGGTCGTAGTGGAGCTCCATCTCTTCTCCAAAATAACTACCAATAGCACAAGAGGAAATGGCCTCCACTTGCAGCAGGGGAAGTTGCGCTTAGGTATTAGGAAACATTGCCACACGGAAAGAGTGGTGAAGCATTGGAAGAGGCTGCCCAGGGAAGTGATGGACTCCCGTCCCTGGCAGTGTTCAAGAAATGCGTAGATGAGGCACTCGAGGCCATGGTTTAGCAGACATGGCGGTGATGGCTTTATGCTTGCACTTGCTGATCTTGGAGGTCCTTTGTAACCATTCCCATGCTAGGATTGTAAATGTGTGGTGGGTCGTGCTGACAAGGGCACAGAAGAGGCAAGGTCTCTGCATGTCTATTTTATTTCACTCTTTGCTGCTGAGAGCAGCCCTGAGGAATGGCAAGGGCCAGGGGGCAAGTGTGGAGCAGGGAAGAAATGTGCGTGCGGGGGGCAGGAGGACGAAGGCATCCTGGAGGGAGCTGAGTGGTCTCCAGTGGCAGGCTCCAGGGCTCCAGGCCCCTCCGAGGGCTTGGCCCTGGCCAAGGTCACCATGGCGGCATCACTCGGCAGCCCCTTGGCGAGGTCACAAAGCCGTGGCCGGGCGCAGCCCCACGCGCAACAGGGCAGAGGCGCGCGCTGGCGCCGGACGTCCCTGTTGGCGGCGTTGGCGTTGGCGGAGCAGGAGCTGTGTCGCTGGCACTGGCCTCACAGCACCTGTGTCACTGGCGCAAGAGTCGCAAGAGCAGCGGGAGCCTGCGAGCCGCAGGGTGTAAGAGCCGCATCCTGCCCTGCTCTGCTCGTGCACGCAGGGAGGCTGCAGGGAGGCGGGCTGGGGCAGGGATTTCCCTGGGGGCGGCTGGAGGGAGCTCAGCGTGTTTGGGAGGTGGTGGGAGCTCAGCGATTGCCTCAGCGGTCCCTCAAGGGACCCTCAAGGGACCAGCTGCGTGGCTGGAGCCTGCAGGGCCTGGCTGGCTCTGCACAGGGACATGGCCACGACCGGGGACCCAGCGGGCGCTCTAGCCGAGTTGTGGAGCCTTGGCGGCCACGCGCGGCTCTGTGCGCTTTTCACGCCGGGTGCACCCGCACGTCTGGCTAGAGCAGGCCCTGCTCTGCGGGCAGCGCTGGGCCCTGCGGGGACAGGCTGTCAGGGACGGCGGAGCTGAGCGCCTTCTCACGCCTGCTGCCCTCCCTTGCAGCATGGAGTGGCTGAGGAGGCGGTTGAGGAGGAGAACAGGCGCCGCAGGGGAAGCAAAGGCCGTGGCTGAGGCTGGGCAGCAGGAGCAGCATCCGAAAGCTGGTCGCAGGTGGTGGCAGTCACTGCGGGGCTGCTTTTGCTTGGGGAAAAGGGGCCGGCGCAGCAGCACTCCGGACTTGTGGGAGACTGAGGAGCTGGCAGAGTACTTGAGGTGGCTGAGCCGCGGGGAGTCGCACGTCTCCGTGGCCTCCCGCGTTCGCTTCTACCTTGGGAGCGAGGCTAGCTCCCTGTGCGGTTGGGAGAGCGACGCGGGGCCCAGCAATGGCCTTAACTGTGAAGAGCCCGAGGAGAGCGTGCGGCCCCGGGTCATCTTCTACATTGGGAGCGGGACGAGCTCCCTGGCCAGCCAGGAGAGTGATGCTGGTGCCGGGGGCTGCCTCAACAGCCAAGAGCCCCAGGACAGCACGCCACCTCGCGTCATCTTTTACATTGGGAGCGGAAGCAGCTCCCTGGCCAGCTCAGAGAGTGCCGGGGCTGCCGAGGACTGCGCTGCCCACGAGCCGCCCCAGGACACCGTGCTCCGACGCGCTACCTTCTACATAGGCAGCGAGACCAGCTCCCTTGATAGCTGGTAGAGGCCCGTGTATGCCGGGGGCCGCAGCGGAACAGCATCGGGCCACACAGCTCCAGCTCCAACGGCACCACTGATGCTCAAGTGAGATCCCTGCCCAGCATGGACACCAGCCGCCGCAGCAGCATCCTCTGCCACTCCAGCTGTGCCCCTCACAGGGCCATTGTACATACGTTAATTGTAAATATGTTTGACTTAGGATAGAGAGTAGGATACCTCATAGCTTGCTAAGAAGTTTTAGGAGGACATAGAAGACTGTATCTGATAGCTTGCGTTCTAAACATTTGTGAAAAATAAAAGAAAATGAAGTGAAATGCAATTCCGTGGCAGTCGAATTCCCTTCCTAAATCCCCCTGGCTACCTCTCGCGGATGAGAAGTGAGCTACAAAGTAGCAAACATTGAAGAGGCAAGAAGTCATACAATGTAGCATACGGTGAAGAGCACTTGCAGCTTTCATCCCCCAAGTGCTGCCTGGGCACTGCCCAATCTCCCGCTTGCTCCTTCTCCCTTTCCTCATGGGGCTTCCTCGCCTTCCCCCTGAGAGCTCGAAACGCAGAGGGAAAGGCTCCTCTCTTCTGTAGAGACCCTGAAGACATGGAAGGCTGGAGGAAAGATGGAGGGAGGGCTAGCTCCTTCTCTCCCGCTCAAGAAGAGCCCCTCGCGTGCTCTTCCCTGGCACAAGTTTCCCCTCTCCACCTTAGTGTCTTAGTGCCCTTTGCCACTTTGCCCTTCTGCTTCTTTCCTCACCATGCTAATGGCAGCGTTTCCCTGAAGTGACCTTCAGCGCTACACTCATACAGGCCATGGATTGACCTGCACCAATCAGATCTGCCTTACACACAGCGCTCTCCCGCTATGAACCTTTCATTCAAATCCTTCCTTGCCTATGGGATTGCTAGGGGACATCTCCCAAGAGAGAGGGACTTGTTAGAGGAGGTGGCAGGTAGTTGCTAGTTGAAGAGCAAATGGCGTGGCTCTGGCGGGATTCTGCGTGCCCTGCCTACACCTGCATTGTTGGTGGCACTTGGGGAGCTTGAGGGATCCTTGGAGAAATACCTTTTGAAAAGACGCATGGGTAGAACCTGTACACTCAAGGCTAAGAGCGGTAGAGCCGCATCTTTTGTCAGAGAATCAGTGGCTACTCAAACCTCTGGCACAGGAACTCCAGCGTCTACCGGGGATCGTGCTCCGAAGCACGTCAGGACCCTCTGAGGTGTACCATCCTAGGAACGACGCCTTCTGGCATCCTTCTCTACCGGAATGGGCATGAGTGACTGGGCCACGACAGCAGGCACCTACAAGTGGACAAGAGCACTGCAGAGTCACAGCTCCCACTTACAGAAATCAACTTTTCAAATCCCTCTGCTAATCAAAGTCCTTGCCACTATTGCTCATCAGTTCCAAGGAGCTGATAAATGGCATGAGCAGCACGCGGTGAGCGTGTGCCAGCAAAGAGCGCAGGCAGGCACCTGCTGCGCATTTTGGCCTAGAGCACCTAAAACTCTGTGCTTTTAGACCTGGGGCTTTGGCTCACTCAAGAAATACATTTTGAAAAGACTCATGAGTAGAACCCTGGTGGAGAACTCCTTCCCTTGCAGCGGGAAAGCCAGAAGAGTGAAAAGGGAAGCAGAAAAGGCAGAGAAAATTCACAAGAGAAGCAGCCCCTAGCAAGCCAAGATTTCCGTCGAAACCCTCCTCAGCTAGGCAACTGTGCAGAGAGTGAAGCACCACTTTCTCCTAGGTGTTCAAGTCCTGGCCATCAGGGGAACAGTGAGTTTAGAAAGCCCTCACCGTGAGGACAGGCAAGACGAGCCAGTCCTGCACAAAGAGCGGGCAGAAGGCATGCTAGCTCCTCAAATCTAAGGCCTCGGCAAAGAAGGCAGCAGGTAACTGGAGGAGAAGGACACCTTTCTGTATGCAGAGGATGCCTTCAGAAGCATTCTGGAGGCACTGTGCGAGCACGCAGGGATGGGCTTAGGAAGGCTTAAGGCCACCCGGTGCTGAGTGTGCTGGGACAGATGAGGGCTTCTCCAGAGACACCAGAAGCCAAAGGAAAGGCAGCAAAAGCATAGGCCCACTGCCACATAGGCCCGAAGCCGGTTGAGGTGCTGCAGCGTGTCCAAAGAAGGGCAACGAAGCTGGCGAAGGGGCTGGAGCATACGCCTTAGGAGGGGCGGCTGAGGGAGCTGGGCTTCTTCAGGGGGCAGAAGAGGTGGCTCAGGGGAGATCCTATCGCTCCCTACAAGTACCCCAAAGCAGGTCGTAGTGGAGCTCCATCTCTTCTCCAAAATAACTACCAATAGCACAAGAGGAAATGGCCTCCACTTGCAGCAGGGGAAGTTGCGCTTAGGTATTAGGAAACATTGCCACACGGAAAGAGTGGTGAAGCATTGGAAGAGGCTGCCCAGGGAAGTGATGGACTCCCGTCCCTGGCAGTGTTCAAGAAATGCGTAGATGAGGCACTCGAGGCCATGGTTTAGCAGGCATGGCGGTGATGGCTTTATGCTTGCACTTGCTGATCTTGGAGGTCCTTTGTAACCATTCCCATGCTAGGATTGTAAATGTGTGGTGGGTCGTGCTGACAAGGGCACAGAAGAGGCAAGGTCTCTGCATGTCTATTTTATTTCACTCTTTGCTGCTGAGAGCAGCCCTGAGGAATGGCAAGGGCCAGGGGGCAAGTGTGGAGCAGGGAAGAAATGTGCGTGCGGGGGGCAGGAGGACGAAGGCATCCTGGAGGGAGCTGAGTGGTCTCCAGTGGCAGGCTCCAGGGCTCCAGGCCCCTCCGAGGGCTTGGCCCTGGCCAAGGTCACCATGGCGGCATCACTCGGCAGCCCCTTGGCGAGGTCACAAAGCCGTGGCCGGGCGCAGCCCCACGCGCAACAGGGCAGAGGCGCGCGCTGGCGCCGGACGTCCCTGTTGGCGGCGTTGGCGTTGGCGGAGCAGGAGCTGTGTCGCTGGCACTGGCCTCACAGCACCTGTGTCACTGGCGCAAGAGTCGCAAGAGCAGCGGGAGCCTGCGAGCCGCAGGGTGTAAGAGCCGCATCCTGCCCTGCTCTGCTCGTGCACGCAGGGAGGCTGCAGGGAGGCGGGCTGGGGCAGGGATTTCCCTGGGGGCGGCTGGAGGGAGCTCAGCGTGTTTGGGAGGTGGTGGGAGCTCAGC
Source organism: Tinamus guttatus (assembly GCF_059628265.1). NCBI lineage: Eukaryota > Metazoa > Chordata > Aves > Tinamiformes > Tinamidae > Tinamus > Tinamus guttatus. The sequence goes on from NW_028289264.1 coordinate 123,249, forward strand.
GATTGCCTCAGCGGTCCCTCAAGGGACCCTCAAGGGACCAGCTGCATGGCTGGAGCCTGCAGGGCCTGGCTGGCTCTGCACAGGGACATGGCCACGACCGGGGACCCAGCGGGCGCTCTAGCCGAGTTGTGGAGCCTTGGCGGCCACGCGCGGCTCTGTGCGCTTTTCACGCCGGGTGCACCCGCACGTCTGGCTAGAGCAGGCCCTGCTCTGCGGGCAGCGCTGGGCCCTGCGGGGACAGGCTGTCAGGGACGGCGGAGCTGAGCGCCTTCTCACGCCTGCTGCCCTCCCTTGCAGCATGGAGTGGCTGAGGAGGCGGTTGAGGAGGAGAACAGGCGCCGCAGGGGAAGCAAAGGCCGTGGCTGAGGCTGGGCAGCAGGAGCAGCATCCGAAAGCTGGTCGCAGGTGGTGGCAGTCACTGCGGGGCTGCTTTTGCTTGGGGAAAAGGGGCCGGCGCAGCAGCACTCCGGACTTGTGGGAGACTGAGGAGCTGGCAGAGTACTTGAGGTGGCTGAGCCGCGGGGAGTCGCACGTCTCCGTGGCCTCCCGCGTTCGCTTCTACCTTGGGAGCGAGGCTAGCTCCCTGTGCGGTTGGGAGAGCGACGCGGGGCCCAGCAATGGCCTTAACTGTGAAGAGCCCGAGGAGAGCGTGCGGCCCCGGGTCATCTTCTACATTGGGAGCGGGACGAGCTCCCTGGCCAGCCAGGAGAGTGATGCTGGTGCCGGGGGCTGCCTCAACAGCCAAGAGCCCCAGGACAGCACGCCACCTCGCGTCATCTTTTACATTGGGAGCGGAAGCAGCTCCCTGGCCAGCTCAGAGAGTGCCGGGGCTGCCGAGGACTGCGCTGCCCACGAGCCGCCCCAGGACACCGTGCTCCGACGCGCTACCTTCTACATAGGCAGCGAGACCAGCTCCCTTGATAGCTGGTAGAGGCCCGTGTATGCCGGGGGCCGCAGCGGAACAGCATCGGGCCACACAGCTCCAGCTCCAACGGCACCACTGATGCTCAAGTGAGATCCCTGCCCAGCATGGACACCAGCCGCCGCAGCAGCATCCTCTGCCACTCCAGCTGTGCCCCTCACAGGGCCATTGTACATACGTTAATTGTAAATATGTTTGACTTAGGATAGAGAGTAGGATACCTCATAGCTTGCTAAGAAGTTTTAGGAGGACATAGAAGACTGTATCTGATAGCTTGCGTTCTAAACATTTGTGAAAAATAAAAGAAAATGAAGTGAAATGCAATTCCGTGGCAGTCGAATTCCCTTCCTAAATCCCCCTGGCTACCTCTCGCGGATGAGAAGTGAGCTACAAAGTAGCAAACATTGAAGAGGCAAGAAGTCATACAATGTAGCATACGGTGAAGAGCACTTGCAGCTTTCATCCCCCAAGTGCTGCCTGGGCACTGCCCAATCTCCCGCTTGCTCCTTCTCCCTTTCCTCATGGGGCTTCCTCGCCTTCCCCCTGAGAGCTCGAAACGCAGAGGGAAAGGCTCCTCTCTTCTGTAGAGACCCTGAAGACATGGAAGGCTGGAGGAAAGATGGAGGGAGGGCTAGCTCCTTCTCTCCCGCTCAAGAAGAGCCCCTCGCGTGCTCTTCCCTGGCACAAGTTTCCCCTCTCCACCTTAGTGTCTTAGTGCCCTTTGCCACTTTGCCCTTCTGCTTCTTTCCTCACCATGCTAATGGCAGCGTTTCCCTGAAGTGACCTTCAGCGCTACACTCATACAGGCCATGGATTGACCTGCACCAATCAGATCTGCCTTACACACAGCGCTCTCCCGCTATGAACCTTTCATTCAAATCCTTCCTTGCCTATGGGATTGCTAGGGGACATCTCCCAAGAGAGAGGGACTTGTTAGAGGAGGTGGCAGGTAGTTGCTAGTTGAAGAGCAAATGGCGTGGCTCTGGCGGGATTCTGCGTGCCCTGCCTACACCTGCGTTGTTGGTGGCACTTGGGGAGCTTGAGGGATCCTTGGAGAAATACCTTTTGAAAAGACGCATGGGTAGAACCTGTACACTCAAGGCTAAGAGCGGTAGAGCCGCATCTTTTGTCAGAGAATCAGTGGCTACTCAAACCTCTGGCACAGGAACTCCAGCGTCTACCGGGGATCGTGCTCCGAAGCACGTCAGGACCCTCTGAGGTGTACCATCCTAGGAACGACGCCTTCTGGCATCCTTCTCTACCGGAATGGGCATGAGTGACTGGGCCACGACAGCAGGCACCTACAAGTGGACAAGAGCACTGCAGAGTCACAGCTCCCACTTACAGAAATCAACTTTTCAAATCCCTCTGCTAATCAAAGTCCTTGCCACTATTGCTCATCAGTTCCAAGGAGCTGATAAATGGCATGAGCAGCACGCGGTGAGCGTGTGCCAGCAAAGAGCGCAGGCAGGCACCTGCTGCGCATTTTGGCCTAGAGCACCTAAAACTCTGTGCTTTTAGACCTGGGGCTTTGGCTCACTCAAGAAATACATTTTGAAAAGACTCATGAGTAGAACCCTGGTGGAGAACTCCTTCCCTTGCAGCGGGAAAGCCAGAAGAGTGAAAAGGGAAGCAGAAAAGGCAGAGAAAATTCACAAGAGAAGCAGCCCCTAGCAAGCCAAGATTTCCGTCGAAACCCTCCTCAGCTAGGCAACTGTGCAGAGAGTGAAGCACCACTTTCTCCTAGGTGTTCAAGTCCTGGCCATCAGGGGAACAGTGAGTTTAGAAAGCCCTCACCGTGAGGACAGGCAAGACGAGCCAGTCCTGCACAAAGAGCGGGCAGAAGGCATGCTAGCTCCTCAAATCTAAGGCCTCGGCAAAGAAGGCAGCAGGTAACTGGAGGGGAAGGACACCTTTCTGTATGCAGAGGATGCCTTCAGAAGCATTCTGGAGGCACTGTGCGAGCACGCAGGGATGGGCTTAGGAAGGCTTAAGGCCACCCGGTGCTGAGTGTGCTGGGACAGATGAGGGCTTCTCCAGAGACACCAGAAGCCAAAGGAAAGGCAGCAAAAGCATAGGCCCACTGCCACATAGGCCCGAAGCCGGTTGAGGTGCTGCAGCGTGTCCAAAGAAGGGCAACGAAGCTGGCGAAGGGGCTGGAGCATACGCCTTAGGAGGGGCGGCTGAGGGAGCTGGGCTTCTTCAGGGGGCAGAAGAGGTGGCTCAGGGGAGATCTTATCGCTCCCTACAAGTACCCCAAAGCAGGTCGTAGTGGAGCTCCATCTCTTCTCCAAAATAACTACCAATAGCACAAGAGGAAATGGCCTCCACTTGCAGCAGGGGAAGTTGCGCTTAGGTATTAGGAAACATTGCCACACGGAAAGAGTGGTGAAGCATTGGAAGAGGCTGCCCAGGGAAGTGATGGACTCCCGTCCCTGGCAGTGTTCAAGAAATGCGTAGATGAGGCACTCGAGGCCATGGTTTAGCAGGCATGGCGGTGATGGCTTTATGCTTGCACTTGCTGATCTTGGAGGTCCTTTGTAACCATTCCCATGCTAGGATTGTAAATGTGTGGTGGGTCGTGCTGACAAGGGCACAAAAGAGGCAAGGTCTCTGCATGTCTTTTTTATTTCACTCTTTGCTGCTGAGAGCAGCCCTGAGGAATGGCAAGGGCCAGGGGGCAAGTGTGGAGCAGGGAAGAAATGTGCGTGCGGGGGGCAGGAGGACGAAGGCATCCTGGAGGGAGCTGAGTGGTCTCCAGTGGCAGGCTCCAGGGCTCCAGGCCCCTCCGAGGGCTTGGCCCTGGCCAAGGTCACCATGGCGGCATCACTCGGCAGCCCCTTGGCGAGGTCACAAAGCCGTGGCCGGGCGCAGCCCCACGCGCAACAGGGCAGAGGCGCGCGCTGGCGCCGGACGTCCCTGTTGGCGGCGTTGGCGTTGGCGGAGCAGGAGCTGTGTCACTGGCACTGGCCTCACAGCACCTGTGTCACTGGCGCAAGAGTCGCAAGAGCAGCGGGAGCCTGCGAGCCGCAGGGTGTAAGAGCCGCATCCTGCCCTGCTCTGCTCGTGCACGCAGGGAGGCTGCAGGGAGGCGGGCTGGGGCAGGGATTTCCCTGGGGGCGGCTGGAGGGAGCTCAGCGTGTTTGGGAGGTGGTGGGAGCTCAGCGATTGCCTCAGCGGTCCCTCAAGGGACCCTCAAGGGACCAGCTGCATGGCTGGAGCCTGCAGGGCCTGGCTGGCTCTGCACAGGGACATGGCCACGACCGGGGACCCAGCGGGCGCTCTAGCCGAGTTGTGGAGCCTTGGCGGCCACGCGCGGCTCTGTGCGCTTTTCACGCCGGGTGCACCCGCACGTCTGGCTAGAGCAGGCCCTGCTCTGCGGGCAGCGCTGGGCCCTGCGGGGACAGGCTGTCAGGGACGGCGGAGCTGAGCGCCTTCTCACGCCTGCTGCCCTCCCTTGCAGCATGGAGTGGCTGAGGAGGCGGTTGAGGAGGAGAACAGGCGCCGCAGGGGAAGCAAAGGCCGTGGCTGAGGCTGGGCAGCAGGAGCAGCATCCGAAAGCTGGTCGCAGGTGGTGGCAGTCACTGCGGGGCTGCTTTTGCTTGGGGAAAAGGGGCCGGCGCAGCAGCACTCCGGACTTGTGGGAGACTGAGGAGCTGGCAGAGTACTTGAGGTGGCTGAGCCGCGGGGAGTCGCACGTCTCCGTGGCCTCCCGCGTTCGCTTCTACCTTGGGAGCGAGGCTAGCTCCCTGTGCGGTTGGGAGAGCGACGCGGGGCCCAGCAATGGCCTTAACTGTGAAGAGCCCGAGGAGAGCGTGCGGCCCCGGGTCATCTTCTACATTGGGAGCGGGACGAGCTCCCTGGCCAGCCAGGAGAGTGATGCTGGTGCCGGGGGCTGCCTCAACAGCCAAGAGCCCCAGGACAGCACGCCACCTCGCGTCATCTTTTACATTGGGAGCGGAAGCAGCTCCCTGGCCAGCTCAGAGAGTGCCGGGGCTGCTGAGGACTGCGCTGCCCACGAGCCGCCCCAGGACACCGTGCTCCGACGCGCTACCTTCTACATAGGCAGCGAGACCAGCTCCCTTGATAGCTGGTAGAGGCCCGTGTATGCCGGGGGCCGCAGCGGAACAGCATCGGGCCACACAGCTCCAGCTCCAACGGCACCACTGATGCTCAAGTGAGATCCCTGCCCAGCATGGACACCAGCCGCCGCAGCAGCATCCTCTGCCACTCCAGCTGTGCCCCTCACAGGGCCATTGTACATACGTTAATTGTAAATATGTTTGACTTAGGATAGAGAGTAGGATACCTCATAGCTTGCTAAGAAGTTTTAGGAGGACATAGAAGACTGTATCTGATAGCTTGCGTTCTAAACATTTGTGAAAAATAAAAGAAAATGAAGTGAAATGCAATTCCGTGGCAGTCGAATTCCCTTCCTAAATCCCCCTGGCTACCTCTCGCGGATGAGAAGTGAGCTACAAAGTAGCAAACATTGAAGAGGCAAGAAGTCATACAATGTAGCATACGGTGAAGAGCACTTGCAGCTTTCATCCCCCAAGTGCTGCCTGGGCACTGCCCAAGCTCCCGCTTGCTCCTTCTCCCTTTCCTCATGGGGCTTCCTCGCCTTCCCCCTGAGAGCTCGAAACGCAGAGGGAAAGGCTCCTCTCTTCTGTAGAGACCCTGAAGACATGGAAGGCTGGAGGAAAGATGGAGGGAGGGCTAGCTCCTTCTCTCCCGCTCAAGAAGAGCCCCTCGCGTGCTCTTCCCTGGCACAAGTTTCCCCTCTCCACCTTAGTGTCTTAGTGCCCTTTGCCACTTTGCCCTTCTGCTTCTTTCCTCACCATGCTAATGGCAGCGTTTCCCTGAAGTGACCTTCAGCGCTACACTCATACAGGCCATGGATTGACCTGCACCAATCAGATCTGCCTTACACACAGCGCTCTCCCGCTATGAACCTTTCATTCAAATCCTTCCTTGCCTATGGGATTGCTAGGGGACATCTCCCAAGAGAGAGGGACTTGTTAGAGGAGGTGGCAGGTAGTTGCTAGTTGAAGAGCAAATGGCGTGGCTCTGGCGGGATTCTGCGTGCCCTGCCTACACCTGCGTTGTTGGTGGCACTTGGGGAGCTTGAGGGATCCTTGGAGAAATACCTTTTGAAAAGACGCATGGGTAGAACCTGTACACTCAAGGCTAAGAGCGGTAGAGCCGCATCTTTTGTCAGAGAATCAGTGGCTACTCAAACCTCTGGCACAGGAACTCCAGCGTCTACCGGGGATCGTGCTCCGAAGCACGTCAGGACCCTCTGAGGTGTACCATCCTAGGAACGACGCCTTCTGGCATCCTTCTCTACCGGAATGGGCATGAGTGACTGGGCCACGACAGCAGGCACCTACAAGTGGACAAGAGCACTGCAGAGTCACAGCTCCCACTTACAGAAATCAACTTTTCAAATCCCTCTGCTAATCAAAGTCCTTGCCACTATTGCTCATCAGTTCCAAGGAGCTGATAAATGGCATGAGCAGCACGCGGTGAGCGTGTGCCAGCAAAGAGCGCAGGCAGGCACCTGCTGCGCATTTTGGCCTAGAGCACCTAAAACTCTGTGCTTTTAGACCTGGGGCTTTGGCTCACTCAAGAAATACATTTTGAAAAGACTCATGAGTAGAACCCTGGTGGAGAACTCCTTCCCTTGCAGCGGGAAAGCCAGAAGAGTGAAACGGGAAGCAGAAAAGGCAGAGAAAATTCACAAGAGAAGCAGCCCCTAGCAAGCCAAGATTTCCGTCGAAACCCTCCTCAGCTAGGCAACTGTGCAGAGAGTGAAGCACCACTTTCTCCTAGGTGTTCAAGTCCTGGTCATCAGGGGAACAGTGAGTTTAGAAAGCCCTCACCGTGAGGACAGGCAAGACGAGCCAGTCCTGCACAAAGAGCGGGCAGAAGGCATGCTAGCTCCTCAAATCTAAGGCCTCGGCAAAGAAGGCAGCAGGTAACTGGAGGAGAAGGACACCTTTCTGTATGCAGAGGATGCCTTCAGAAGCATTCTGGAGGCACTGTGCGAGCACGCAGGGATGGGCTTAGGAAGGCTTAAGGCCACCCGGTGCTGAGTGTGCTGGGACAGATGAGGGCTTCTCCAGAGACACCAGAAGCCAAAGGAAAGGCAGCAAAAGCATAGGCCCACTGCCACATAGGCCCGAAGCCGGTTGAGGTGCTGCAGCGTGTCCAAAGAAGGGCAACGAAGCTGGCGAAGGGGCTGGAGCATACGCCTTAGGAGGGGCGGCTGAGGGAGCTGGGCTTCTTCAGGGGGCAGAAGAGGTGGCTCAGGGGAGATCTTATCGCTCCCTACAAGTACCCCAAAGCAGGTCGTAGTGGAGCTCCATCTCTTCTCCAAAATAACTACCAATAGCACAAGAGGAAATGGCCTCCACTTGCAGCAGGGGAAGTTGCGCTTAGGTATTAGGAAACATTGCCACACGGAAAGAGTGGTGAAGCATTGGAAGAGGCTGCCCAGGGAAGTGATGGACTCCCGTCCCTGGCAGTGTTCAAGAAATGCGTAGATGAGGCACTCGAGGCCATGGTTTAGCAGGCATGGCGGTGATGGCTTTATGCTTGCACTTGCTGATCTTGGAGGTCCTTTGTAACCATTCCCATGCTAGGATTGTAAATGTGTGGTGGGTCGTGCTGACAAGGGCACAGAAGAGGCAAGGTCTCTGCATGTCTTTTTTATTTCACTCTTTGCTGCTGAGAGCAGCCCTGAGGAATGGCAAGGGCCAGGGGGCAAGTGTGGAGCAGGGAAGAAATGTGCGTGCGGGGGGCAGGAGGACGAAGGCATCCTGGAGGGAGCTGAGTGGTCTCCAGTGGCAGGCTCCAGGGCTCCAGGCCCCTCCGAGGGCTTGGCCCTGGCCAAGGTCACCATGGCGGCATCACTCGGCAGCCCCTTGGCGAGGTCACAAAGCCGTGGCCGGGCGCAGCCCCACGCGCAACAGGGCAGAGGCGCGCGCTGGCGCCGGACGTCCCTGTTGGCGGCGTTGGCGTTGGCGGAGCAGGAGCTGTGTCGCTGGCACTGGCCTCACAGCACCTGTGTCACTGGCGCAAGAGTCGCAAGAGCAGCGGGAGCCTGCAAGCCGCAGGGTGTAAGAGCCGCATCCTGCCCTGCTCTGCTCGTGCACGCAGGGAGGCTGCAGGGAGGCGGGCTGGGGCAGGGATTTCCCTGGGGGCGGCTGGAGGGAGCTCAGCATGTTTGGGAGGTGGTGGGAGCTCAGCGATTGCCTCAGCGGTCCCTCAAGGGACCCTCAAGGGACCAGCTGCGTGGCTGGAGCCTGCAGGGCCTGGCTGGCTCTGCACAGGGACATGGCCACGACCGGGGACCCAGCGGGCGCTCTAGCCGAGTTGTGGAGCCTTGGCGGCCACGCGCGGCTCTGTGCGCTTTTCACGCCGGGTGCACCCGCACGTCTGGCTAGAGCAGGCCCTGCTCTGCGGGCAGCGCTGGGCCCTGCGGGGACAGGCTGTCAGGGACGGCGGAGCTGAGCGCCTTCTCACGCCTGCTGCCCTCCCTTGCAGCATGGAGTGGCTGAGGAGGCGGTTGAGGAGGAGAACAGGCGCCGCAGGGGAAGCAAAGGCCGTGGCTGAGGCTGGGCAGCAGGAGCAGCATCCAAAAGCTGGTCGCAGGTGGTGGCAGTCACTGCAGGGCTGCTTTTGCTTGGGGAAAAGGGGCCGGCGCAGCAGCACTCCGGACTTGTGGGAGACTGAGGAGCTGGCAGAGTACTTGAGGTGGCTGAGCCGCGGGGAGTCGCACGTCTCCGTGGCCTCCCGCGTTCGCTTCTACCTTGGGAGCGAGGCTAGCTCCCTGTGCGGTTGGGAGAGCGACGCGGGGCCCAGCAATGGCCTTAACTGTGAAGAGCCCGAGGAGAGCGTGCGGCCCCGGGTCATCTTCTACATTGGGAGTGGGACGAGCTCCCTGGCCAGCCAGAAGAGTGATGCTGGTGCCGGGGGCTGCCTCAACAGCCAAGAGCCCCAGGACAGCACGCCACCTCGCGTCATCTTTTACATTGGGAGCGGAACCAGCTCCCTGGCCAGCTCAGAGAGTGCCGGGGCTGCCGAGGACTGCGCTGCCCACGAGCCGCCCCAGGACACCGTGCTCCGACGCGCTACCTTCTACATAGGCAGCGAGACCAGCTCCCTTGATAGCTGGTAGAGGCCCGTGTATGCCGGGGGCCGCAGCGGAACAGCATCGGGCCACACAGCTCCAGCTCCAACGGCACCACTGATGCTCAAGTGAGATCCCTGCCCAGCATGGACACCAGCCGCCGCAGCAGCATCCTCTGCCACTCCAGCTGTGCCCCTCACAGGGCCATTGTACATACGTTAATTGTAAATATGTTTGACTTAGGATAGAGAGTAGGATACCTCATAGCTTGCTAAGAAGTTTTAGGAGGACATAGAAGACTGTATCTGATAGCTTGCGTTCTAAACATTTGTGAAAAATAAAAGAAAATGAAGTGAAATGCAATTCCGTGGCAGTCGAATTCCCTTCCTAAATCCCCCTGGCTACCTCTCGCGGATGAGAAGTGAGCTACAAAGTAGCAAACATTGAAGAGGCAAGAAGTCATACAATGTAGCATACGGTGAAGAGCACTTGCAGCTTTCATCCCCCAAGTGCTGCCTGGGCACTGCCCAATCTCCCGCTTGCTCCTTCTCCCTTTCCTCATGGGGCTTCCTCGCCTTCCCCCTGAGAGCTCGAAACGCAGAGGGAAAGGCTCCTCTCTTCTGTAGAGACCCTGAAGACATGGAAGGCTGGAGGAAAGATGGAGGGAGGGCTAGCTCCTTCTCTCCCGCTCAAGAAGAGCCCCTCGCGTGCTCTTCCCTGGCACAAGTTTCCCCTCTCCACCTTAGTGTCTTAGTGCCCTTTGCCACTTTGCCCTTCTGCTTCTTTCCTCACCATGCTAATGGCAGCGTTTCCCTGAAGTGACCTTCAGCGCTACACTCATACAGGCCATGGATTGACCTGCACCAATCAGATCTGCCTTACACACAGCGCTCTCCCGCTATGAACCTTTCATTCAAATCCTTCCTTGCCTATGGGATTGCTAGGGGACATCTCCCAAGAGAGAGGGACTTGTTAGAGGAGGTGGCAGGTAGTTGCTAGTTGAAGAGCAAATGGCGTGGCTCTGGCGGGATTCTGCGTGCCCTGCCTACACCTGCGTTGTTGGTGGCACTTGGGGAGCTTGAGGGATCCTTGGAGAAATACCTTTTGAAAAGACGCATGGGTAGAACCTGTACACTCAAGGCTAAGAGCGGTAGAGCCGCATCTTTTGTCAGAGAATCAGTGGCTACTCAAACCTCTGGCACAGGAACTCCAGCGTCTACCGGGGATCGTGCTCCGAAGCACGTCAGGACCCTCTGAGGTGTACCATCCTAGGAACGACGCCTTCTGGCATCCTTCTCTACCGGAATGGGCATGAGTGACTGGGCCACGACAGCAGGCACCTACAAGTGGACAAGAGCACTGCAGAGTCACAGCTCCCACTTACAGAAATCAACTTTTCAAATCCCTCTGCTAATCAAAGTCCTTGCCACTATTGCTCATCAGTTCCAAGGAGCTGATAAATGGCATGAGCAGCACGCGGTGAGCGTGTGCCAGCAAAGAGCGCAGGCAGGCACCTGCTGCGCATTTTGGCCTAGAGCACCTAAAACTCTGTGCTTTTAGACCTGGGGCTTTGGCTCACTCAAGAAATACATTTTGAAAAGACTCATGAGTAGAACCCTGGTGGAGAACTCCTTCCCTTGCAGCGGGAAAGCCAGAAGAGTGAAACGGGAAGCAGAAAAGGCAGAGAAAATTCACAAGAGAAGCAGCCCCTAGCAAGCCAAGATTTCCGTCGAAACCCTCCTCAGCTAGGCAACTGTGCAGAGAGTGAAGCACCACTTTCTCCTAGGTGTTCAAGTCCTGGCCATCAGGGGAACAGTGAGTTTAGAAAGCCCTCACCGTGAGGACAGGCAAGACGAGCCAGTCCTGCACAAAGAGCGGGCAGAAGGCATGCTAGCTCCTCAAATCTAAGGCCTCGGCAAAGAAGGCAGCAGGTAACTGGAGGAGAAGGACACCTTTCTGTATGCAGAGGATGCCTTCAGAAGCATTCTGGAGGCACTGTGCGAGCACGCAGGGATGGGCTTAGGAAGGCTTAAGGCCACCCGGTGCTGAGTGTGCTGGGACAGATGAGGGCTTCTCCAGAGACACCAGAAGCCAAAGGAAAGGCAGCAAAAGCATAGGCCCACTGCCACATAGGCCCGAAGCCGGTTGAGGTGCTGCAGCGTGTCCAAAGAAGGGCAACGAAGCTGGCGAAGGGGCTGGAGCATACGCCTTAGGAGGGGCGGCTGAGGGAGCTGGGCTTCTTCAGGGGGCAGAAGAGGTGGCTCAGGGGAGATCTTATCGCTCCCTACAAGTACCCCAAAGCAGGTCGTAGTGGAGCTCCATCTCTTCTCCAAAATAACTACCAATAGCACAAGAGGAAATGGCCTCCACTTGCAGCAGGGGAAGTTGCGCTTAGGTATTAGGAAACATTGCCACACGGAAAGAGTGGTAAAGCATTGGAAGAGGCTGCCCAGGGAAGTGATGGACTCCCGTCCCTGGCAGTGTTCAAGAAATGCGTAGATGAGGCACTCGAGGCCATGGTTTAGCAGGCATGGCGGTGATGGCTTTATGCTTGCACTTGCTGATCTTGGAGGTCCTTTGTAACCATTCCCATGCTAGGATTGTAAATGTGTGGTGGGTCGTGCTGACAAGGGCACAGAAGAGGCAAGGTCTCTGCATGTCTATTTTATTTCACTCTTTGCTGCTGAGAGCAGCCCTGAGGAATGGCAAGGGCCAGGGGGCAAGTGTGGAGCAGGGAAGAAATGTGCGTGCGGGGGGCAGGAGGACGAAGGCATCCTGGAGGGAGCTGAGTGGTCTCCAGTGGCAGGCTCCAGGGCTCCAGGCCCCTCCGAGGGCTTGGCCCTGGCCAAGGTCACCATGGCGGCATCACTCGGCAGCCCCTTGGCGAGGTCACAAAGCCGTGGCCGGGCGCAGCCCCACGCGCAACAGGGCAGAGGCGCGCGCTGGCGCCGGACGTCCCTGTTGGCGGCGTTGGCGTTGGCGGAGCAGGAGCTGTGTCGCTGGCACTGGCCTCACAGCACCTGTGTCACTGGCGCAAGAGTCGCAAGAGCAGCGGGAGCCTGCGAGCCGCAGGGTGTAAGAGCCGCATCCTGCCCTGCTCTGCTCGTGCACGCAGGGAGGCTGCAGGGAGGCGGGCTGGGGCAGGGATTTCCCTGGGGGCGGCTGGAGGGAGCTCAGCGTGTTTGGGAGGTGGTGGGAGCTCAGCGATTGCCTCAGCGGTCCCTCAAGGGACCCTCAAGGGACCAGCTGCGTGGCTGGAGCCTGCAGGGCCTGGCTGGCTCTGCACAGGGACATGGCCACGACCGGGGACCCAGCGGGCGCTCTAGCCGAGTTGTGGAGCCTTGGCGGCCACGCGCGGCTCTGTGCGCTTTTCACGCGGGGTGCACCCGCACGTCTGGCTAGAGCAGGCCCTGCTCTGCGGGCAGCGCTGGGCCCTGCGGGGACAGGCTGTCAGGGACGGCGGAGCTGAGCGCCTTCTCACGCCTGCTGCCCTCCCTTGCAGCATGGAGTGGCTGAGGAGGCGGTTGAGGAGGAGAACAGGCGCCGCAGGGGAAGCAAAGGCCGTGGCTGAGGCTGGGCAGCAGGAGCAGCATCCAAAAGCTGGTCGCAGGTGGTGGCAGTCACTGCAGGGCTGCTTTTGCTTGGGGAAAAGGGGCCGGCGCAGCAGCACTCCGGACTTGTGGGAGACTGAGGAGCTGGCAGAGTACTTGAGGTGGCTGAGCCGCGGGGAGTCGCACGTCTCCGTGGCCTCCCGCGTTCGCTTCTACCTTGGGAGCGAGGCTAGCTCCCTGTGCAGTTGGGAGAGCGACGCGGGGCCCAGCAATGGCCTTAACTGTGAAGAGCCCGAGGAGAGCGTGCGGCCCCGGGTCATCTTCTACATTGGGAGCGGGACGAGCTCCCTGGCCAGCCAGGAGAGTGATGCTGGTGCCGGGGGCTGCCTCAACAGCCAAGAGCCCCAGGACAGCACGCCACCTCGCGTCATCTTTTACATTGGGAGCGGAAGCAGCTCCCTGGCCAGCTCAGAGAGTGCCGGGGCTGCTGAGGACTGCGCTGCCCACGAGCCGCCCCAGGACACCGTGCTCCGACGCGCTACCTTCTACATAGGCAGCGAGACCAGCTCCCTTGATAGCTGGTAGAGGCCCGTGTATGCCGGGGGCCGCAGCGGAACAGCATCGGGCCACACAGCTCCAGCTCCAACGGCACCACTGATGCTCAAGTGAGATCCCTGCCCAGCATGGACACCAGCCGCAGCAGCAGCATCCTCTGCCACTCCAGCTGTGCCCCTCACAGGGCCATTGTACATACGTTAATTGTAAATATGTTTGACTTAGGATAGAGAGTAGGATGCCTCATAGCTTGCTAAGAAGTTTTAGGAGGACATAGAAGACTGTATCTGATAGCTTGCGTTCTAAACATTTGTGAAAAATAAAAGAAAATGAAGTGAAATGCAATTCCGTGGCAGTTGAATTCCCTTCCTAAATCCCCCTGGCTACCTCTCGCGGATGAGAAGTGAGCTACAAAGTAGCAAACATTGAAGAGGCAAGAAGTCATACAATGTAGCATACGGTGAAGAGCACTTGCAGCTTTCATCCCCCAAGTGCTGCCTGGGCACTGCCCAAGCTCCCGCTTGCTCCTTCTCCCTTTCCTCATGGGGCTTCCTCGCCTTCCCCCTGAGAGCTCGAAACGCAGAGGGAAAGGCTCCTCTCTTCTGTAGAGACCCTGAAGACATGGAAGGCTGGAGGAAAGATGGAGGGAGGGCTAGCTCCTTCTCTCCCGCTCAAGAAGAGCCCCTCGCGTGCTCTTCCCTGGCACAAGTTTCCCCTCTCCACCTTAGTGTCTTAGTGCCCTTTGCCACTTTGCCCTTCTGCTTCTTTCCTCACCATGCTAATGGCAGCGTTTCCCTGAAGTGACCTTCAGCGCTACACTCATACAGGCCATGGATTGACCTGCACCAATCAGATCTGCCTTACACACAGCGCTCTCCCGCTATGAACCTTTCATTCAAATCCTTCCTTGCCTATGGGATTGCTAGGGGACATCTCCCAAGAGAGAGGGACTTGTTAGAGGAGGTGGCAGGTAGTTGCTAGTTGAAGAGCAAATGGCGTGGCTCTGGCGGGATTCTGCGTGCCCTGCCTACACCTGCATTGTTGGTGGCACTTGGGGAGCTTGAGGGATCCTTGGAGAAATACCTTTTGAAAAGACGCATGGGTAGAACCTGTACACTCAAGGCTAAGAGCGGTAGAGCCGCATCTTTTGTCAGAGAATCAGTGGCTACTCAAACCTCTGGCACAGGAACTCCAGCGTCTACCGGGGATCGTGCTCCGAAGCACGTCAGGACCCTCTGAGGTGTACCATCCTAGGAACGACGCCTTCTGGCATCCTTCTCTACCGGAATGGGCATGAGTGACTGGGCCACGACAGCAGGCACCTACAAGTGGACAAGAGCACTGCAGAGTCACAGCTCCCACTTACAGAAATCAACTTTTCAAATCCCTCTGCTAATCAAAGTCCTTGCCACTATTGCTCATCAGTTCCAAGGAGCTGATAAATGGCATGAGCAGCACGCGGTGAGCGTGTGCCAGCAAAGAGCGCAGGCAGGCACCTGCTGCGCATTTTGGCCTAGAGCACCTAAAACTCTGTGCTTTTAGACCTGGGGCTTTGGCTCACTCAAGAAATACATTTTGAAAAGACTCATGAGTAGAACCCTGGTGGAGAACTCCTTCCCTTGCAGCGGGAAAGCCAGAAGAGTGAAAAGGGAAGCAGAAAAGGCAGAGAAAATTCACAAGAGAAGCAGCCCCTAGCAAGCCAAGATTTCCGTCGAAACCCTCCTCAGCTAGGCAACTGTGCAGAGAGTGAAGCACCACTTTCTCCTAGGTGTTCAAGTCCTGGCCATCAGGGGAACAGTGAGTTTAGAAAGCCCTCACCGTGAGGACAGGCAAGACGAGCCAGTCCTGCACAAAGAGCGGGCAGAAGGCATGCTAGCTCCTCAAATCTAAGGCCTCGGCAAAGAAGGCAGCAGGTAACTGGAGGAGAAGGACACCTTTCTGTATGCAGAGGATGCCTTCAGAAGCATTCTGGAGGCACTGTGCGAGCACGCAGGGATGGGCTTAGGAAGGCTTAAGGCCACCCGGTGCTGAGTGTGCTGGGACAGATGAGGGCTTCTCCAGAGACACCAGAAGCCAAAGGAAAGGCAGCAAAAGCATAGGCCCACTGCCACATAGGCCCGAAGCCGGTTGAGGTGCTGCAGCGTGTCCAAAGAAGGGCAACGAAGCTGGCGAAGGGGCTGGAGCATACGCCTTAGGAGGGGCGGCTGAGGGAGCTGGGCTTCTTCAGGGGGCAGAAGAGGTGGCTCAGGGGAGATCTTATCGCTCCCTACAAGTACCCCAAAGCAGGTCGTAGTGGAGCTCCATCTCTTCTCCAAAATAACTACCAATAGCACAAGAGGAAATGGCCTCCACTTGCAGCAGGGGAAGTTGCGCTTAGGTATTAGGAAACATTGCCACACGGAAAGAGTGGTGAAGCATTGGAAGAGGCTGCCCAGGGAAGTGATGGACTCCCGTCCCTGGCAGTGTTCAAGAAATGCGTAGATGAGGCACTCGAGGCCATGGTTTAGCAGACATGGCGGTGATGGCTTTATGCTTGCACTTGCTGATCTTGGAGGTCCTTTGTAACCATTCCCATGCTAGGATTGTAAATGTGTGGTGGGTCGTGCTGACAAGGGCACAGAAGAGGCAAGGTCTCTGCATGTCTTTTTTATTTCACTCTTTGCTGCTGAGAGCAGCCCTGAGGAATGGCAAGGGCCAGGGGGCAAGTGTGGAGCAGGGAAGAAATGTGCGTGCGGGGGGCAGGAGGACGAAGGCATCCTGGAGGGAGCTGAGTGGTCTCCAGTGGCAGGCTCCAGGGCTCCAGGCCCCTCCGAGGGCTTGGCCCTGGCCAAGGTCACCATGGCGGCATCACTCGGCAGCCCCTTGGCGAGGTCACAAAGCCGTGGCCGGGCGCAGCCCCACGCGCAACAGGGCAGAGGCGCGCGCTGGCGCCGGACGTCCCTGTTGGCGGCGTTGGCGTTGGCGGAGCAGGAGCTGTGTCGCTGGCGCTGGCCTCACAGCACCTGTGTCACTGGCGCAAGAGTCGCAAGAGCAGCGGGAGCCTGCGAGCCGCAGGGTGTAAGAGCCGCATCCTCCCCTGCTCTGCTTGTGCGCGCAGGGAGGCTGCAGGGAGGCGGGCTGGGGCAGGGATTTCCCTGGGGGCAGCTGGAGGGAGCTCAGCGTGTTTGGGAGGTGGTGGGAGCTCAGCGATTGCCTCCGCGGTCCCTCAAGGGACCCTCAAGGGACCAGCTGCGTGGCTGGAGCCTGCAGGGCGGGGCTGGCTCTGCACAGGGACATGGCCGCGACCGGGGACCCAGCGGGGGCTCTAGCCGAGTTGTGGAGCCTTGGCGGCCACGCGCGGCTCTGTGCGCTTTTCACGCGGGGTGCACCCGCACGTCTGGCTAGAGCAGGCCCTGCTCTGCGGGCAGCGCTGGGCCCTGCGGGGACAGGCTGTCAGGGACGGCGGAGCTGAGCGCCTTCTCACGCCTGCTGCCCTCCCTTGCAGCATGGAGTGGCTGAGGAGGCGGTTGAGGAGGAGAACAGGCGCCGCAGGGGAAGCAAAGGCCGTGGCTGAGGCTGGGCAGCAGGAGCAGCATCCAAAAGCTGGTCGCAGGTGGTGGCAGTCACTGCGGGGCTGCTTTTGCTTGGGGAAAAGGGGCCGGCGCAGCAGCACTCCGGACTTGTGGGAGACTGAGGAGCTGGCAGAGTACTTGAGGTGGCTGAGCCGCGAGGAGTCGCACGTCTCCGTGGCCTCCCGCGTTCGCTTCTACCTTGGGAGCAAGGCTAGCTCCCTGTGCAGTTGGGAGAGCGACGCGGGGCCCAGCAATGGCCTTAACTGTGAAGAGCCCGAGGAGAGCGTGCGGCCCCGGGTCATCTTCTACATTGGGAGCGGGACGAGCTCCCTGGCCAGCCAGGAGAGTGATGCTGGTGCCGGGGGCTGCCTCAACAGCCAAGAGCCCCAGGACAGCACGCCACCTCGCGTCATCTTTTACATTGGGAGCGGAACCAGCTCCCTGGCCAGCTCAGAGAGTGCCGGGGCTGCCGAGGACTGCGCTGCCCACGAGCCGCCCCAGGACACCATGCTCCGACGCGCTACCTTCTACATAGGCAGCGAGACCAGCTCCCTTGATAGCTGGTAGAGGCCCGTGTATGCCGGGGGCCGCAGCGGAACAGCATCGGGCCACACAGCTCCAGCTCCAATGGCACCACTGATGCTCAAGTGAGATCCCTGCCCAGCATGGACACCAGCCGCCGCAGCAGCATCCTCTGCCACTCCAGCTGTGCCCCTCACAGGGCCATTGTACATACGTTAATTGTAAATATGTTTGACTTAGGATAGAGAGTAGGATACCTCATAGCTTGCTAAGAAGTTTTAGGAGGACATAGAAGACTGTATCTGATAGCTTGCGTTCTAAACTTTTGTGAAAAATAAAAGAAAATGAAGTGATATGCAATTCCGTGGCAGTTGAATTCCCTTCCTAAATCCCCCTGGCTACCTCTCGCGGATGAGAAGTGAGCTACAAAGTAGCAAACATTGAAGAGGCAAGAAGTCATACAATGTAGCATACGGTAAAGAGCACTTGCAGCTTTCATCCCCCAAGTGCTGCCTGGGCACTGCCCAAGCTCCCGCTTGCTCCTTCTCCCTTTCCTCATGGGGCTTCCTTGCCTTCCCCCTGAGAGCTCGAAACGCAGAGGGAAAGGCTCCTTTCTTCTGTAGAGACCCTGAAGTCATGGAAGGCTGGAGGAAAGATGGAGGGAGGGCTAGCTCCTTCTCTCCCGCTCAAGAAGAGCCCCTCGCGTGCTCTTCCCTGGCACAAGTTTCCCCTCTCCACCTTAGTGTCTTAGTGCCCTTTGCCACTTTGCCCTTCTGCTTCTTTCCTCACCATGCTAACGGCAGCGTTTCCCTGAAGTGACCTTCAGCGCTACACTCAGACAGGCCATGGATTGACCTGCACCAATCAGATCTGCCTTACACACAGCGCTCTCCCGCTATGAACCTTTCATTCAAATCCTTCCTTGCCTATGGGATTGCTAGGGGACATCTCCCAAGAGAGAGGGACTTGTTAGAGGAGGTGGCAGGTAGTTGCTAGTTGAAGAGCAAATGGCGTGGCTCTGGCGGGATTCTGCGTGCCCTGCCTACACCTGCATTGTTGGTGGCACTTGGGGAGCTTGAGGGATCCTTGGAGAAATACCTTTTGAAAAGATGCATGGGTAGAAACTGTACACTCAAGGCTAAGAGCGGTAGAGCCGCATCTTTTGTCAGAGAATCAGTGGCTACTCAAACCTCTGGCACAGGAACTCCAGCGTCTACCGGGGATCGTGCTCCGAAGCACGTCATGACCCTCTGAGGTGTACCATCCTAGGAACGACGCCTTCTGGCATCCTTCTCTACCGGAATGGGCATGAGTGACTGGGCCACGACAGCAGGCACCTACAAGTGGACAAGAGCACTGCAGAGTCACAGCTCCCACTTACAGAAATCAACTTTTCAAATCCCTCTGCTAATCAAAGTCCTTGCTCATCAATTCCAAGGATCCTAACTGGGAAAAATAGTATTTAAAAGCCTCAAACTCCCTTTAAGAATGCATGTTACTTTGTAGAAGTCTGTAATACAGCTTTTTCACACTGTTTAGCTTCCACAAAATAGACAATTCCACAGAAATACAACCATCTCTATATCTTAAACAACACAGAAAACCTGATTTACAGGGAGGGGAAAACACTATGCGCTAATAGTTTCTTTTTATATTGGTAAAGTCAGAATTACAGCTCCCCACCTCTACAGTTATCTTTGCACATACACTCTGCCCCCCCCCCCCCCCGCCATGATATTTTTGGATATAAAGAACTTGGAATGCACACAACATCTTTTGCAAAAACCCAAGTATACACCTCTCTCAGGCAATACCATGGCATTACAGGACACTGTTTTCTGGTATATCAAGCAATTAGCACCATGCTTCTGATTCCTCAGGCACAGCCCTCTGCAGCAAGTCTTTTTAATATACCTAGATACAAACTTCATGGTATGTATGTCTGTAGTTTCACTAGCAGCTCCACAGTACATACCTTTAGCCCCTTCTCCTTTGCTACACACTGCAAGTTTAAATAAAGAGAACATTCATGACATTACAGGACCATATCGCAGACTCACAGAATGGTTAAGGTTGGCAGAGATCTCTAGAGATCATCTAGTCCAACCCCCCTGCTCCAGCAGGGACACCCAGAGCACGTGGCACAGGGTGGCATCCAGGCGGGTTTGGAAGATCTCCTGAGAAGAAGACTTCACAGCCTCTCTGGGCAGCCTGTTCCAGGGCTCTGTCACCCTCACAGTAAAGAAGTTCAGAAAACTCATCCACTTACACCCCTGCCACCCAGTCTAATATCTAAGGATTAAGTGCAGCTTAGCTCAGATAAACTGATGCCACATTCCCATCTCCAGTCAAAGCCAGCTTTACTGCATGCTGCCGTTTGTAAGTTATAGCACTACTAATGTAGCAGTGCAAGCTTGCCCAAAGATACCTCACCTTCCTTCTATTGCTAAGGATCTCACAACAGATTATATATGGCTTATTCTGACTCTTAACAGAGAGCAAAATAATCTTTTTTTAGGCTAAAAGGGTGTATACCTTCAGTTTTCTTAATTTCAGCTCTATAAAAGCCAGATAAAAGGAAGAAGGTAAAGACTTAAGTGATCACCTTAAGTGATGTTAATTTGACATTTGAATATCACCAAGGAAACAGGAAGTCCTGAATTAATACTAACAAGAAGTCACATATTTTGATGTCTAATGATGTTCTGTAGTGAAGAAGAAGAAAAAATTCTTTTCTCTGCATTAATTCGGTACCAAAGACACTACTGCCAAAATCTACTGAAGGTGACTCTCTAAAAGACACGGGCTTCATGTGCCCAACAGATGAAATTGGTAACCAGCCATATGAAGGACTGCAGCTGTTGTCCCATATTATCTCTCTCAAACACAAGTAGGAATATTGTGGTATGTAAAGAAAAAACTTATTTGTAGTCAAGAATGGTATGTGAGTCTTCACCCTAATTATCATCATCCTTAAATAAACTTGCATAAACCTGCCATGAACACTCTTGCCAGGACACTGTTATTTCCAAAAGGCAATCATTTCAAGTAACAGTTAAAGGGTTTTTGCTGGCCTTACTTTGCTTCGGCATTTAGTTCAGTATTCCTTTCATGGCATTCCTATTCTTTCCAAGAATTTTCTGAAGAGACTTTTATCAAAGTATGATCGTGTCTTGGCAGTGGTTTTATTTTTACTGAATAATGCTGAGATGCCTTCACGGTTAGTGTGTATATGCTCCTCTTCACAGCATGTCCAATTATTCTGCTTATAACATATGGTGTGGGCTCCTTTTTTTCAACCGGGCTTTCAGTTAAGCTCTATCTTCATTTACTTTCTAGCTTGCTAAACAAATATCTGTCATCTCTTGGCTTACAGGAGCAATGTGTATTTATTGGGCCCATAAAACTATGGCACAATTTTAACCCTGATTCTAGAAAAATATTTGTTCATGTGCATCCCAATTATAGGTTTTTTTATATTATGGCCTTTTCCAAGCTTTAATCTCATTTCAGAAGAACTATCCAAAAGTAGAAGTTATGTGTCAAAGCACACCCTTCAAAATCCTAAAGGTCATAGTGTATGATTTTAAAGAACTTCTAAGCCCAAAGCAATCAGAAAATGATAAACAGTGGGTATGGAGTATGCACAGTTTAAGAATGATCCTCAGATGACAATGATCCCAGTACTGTATCACAGGGAGTACAGTATACACTTGGCACAGGAAGGTTATACTGGCAAGGTTGATACCCAGCATTTGTTTCAATTCCTTTGCTAATACTCTACAATCCTGCTGTTTCTAGTTGACCTGACATTGATCTTGGCCCGGCATTTCTGCTGTAAGAATTTGGCTTTGCTGAAACAACTAGATTCTCATCTGCTCCTATAACTAAAAGAAGCTGAGATATGCTCACTGTGCACCCAGACATTCCCATTCTGAGGGTCAATATGTTTATTATATTTTCCTCTCTGCAGATGTGTTTGCACTTAGAAATTGGGAAGAAAACCTGTACTTGAAGAAGCCTTCACTAAAAGGAATACAGGAAAGCAAGAATTTTTTCTGCACTGAACTTTGACTAAGCTGAATTAGTCACAGCTGTATCTGGCCCATCTGGGGCCAGTGCTGCAGCAGCACTTCATGGTGCAAACCAGCATTTTTCATCTCTAAGCTGCTTCATCTCTACATAACATTCCATCTGGCTCCATTAGAAATTTTCTTAAGACACTTTGTCTGTCAGCATGGTACTCACTGTGGCAAAACCTAGTTTCATGCTCAAGCAAGTTTGAAGCTGCAAGGCCGTGGGATCTGACCGACTTGGAAAGTCAGCATCCTGTCAAGTGCCTTTTACTAGAAACTGGAAGCCAAGTATTTTTTTTTGTTGGTTTATAAACTGTGTCAGCGTTTATCAAAATGATAATTTGCTGCCTAGGTGGCCAGAAGTCAGCAGCTGAGCACATCAGTGTTAAAAAAAAAAAAAAAAAAAAAAAAAAAAAATAGGTGTGATATGCCAGCTTTTACTAGTCACACTTTCTTCATTTCTTTATCTCACATCTGTCAGAAATAAACCACTAACTGTTAGAAGTTACACAGCTCAAGACATTTCTTAAAAGCTTGCTGTCAGGCATCTGCATTTCCCTTAGGTGAGAGAGCATGCACTTGAGTGCACCCCTGAGACTGCAGTAATGGATTTCTATTTTGGGGTAGGCTTCTATATAACCTGTCTGACTGCATAGTATTGACTAAAATGATTAATTTCTTCCTTGCTCTAGACATTTTAGACTGATAGGGGTGCAAGTAGACACTGAGCAGTAGCAAAGCTCAGGATATAACAATAGCTAAAAATTATTCAGATTTACGTCCCTTCTCCCTATTCTCCCTTCCTCTCCCCATAAAGGATGTTACCTTATTACAATTACATGTGCTTTGTTTAGTTAATTACTCATGATTATGCCATTGCTAGAGAGGTTTCCACATTTTGGGGAATTTTCTAACTCAGAAAGCCACTTGTAAAATATCTCCTATAATCAAGCAGCAATTATGTTATTCCCTACAAACATCATAAGCATGTTGACCCAACTAGACATGTTCTGGCAGCCACAAAGAAAAAAAATACATAGCAACAGTGACTACTCCATAGAAACAACATCTGTGAAACAAAAGAAAAATCTACCAGGAACACTTTAAAGGTTCTTGGCCATTTCACCACTTTTCCACGAAATCTTTAATTGTTTCAGCAAAATGATTTTAGACAAAAAAAATCCACTTTTGACTAAAATAATAAATATGCATTATTTGTAACAAAAAAGTTAAAAAAAAAACAGAAAAAGAAAAATTCATAAAATCCTAAGCCAAGATGATAAAAATTTGCCAGGTAAAGCCTAAAACAGATTGCTGTGGAGTTTATTACTGGCATGTAATTGAGACTATGAAAGAGTTACTGTCACTTCAGGGTGACCTTTTCTAACTGGCCGTATCTAGAAATTAGCTTTCAAATACTTCTATCATAATGTAAACATACAGATGAGTACCCTTATAGACTACTAAGCCTAATTTCCATTCTACTCTCCCTAAGTTAGTATCAAGACCCAGGAACTGTTGATGCAAAAACATGCTTTGTAATAAAGTGCAGTAGATATGGATAAAGATTGTTCTTGCTTCTAACCTCCTGCTATGATTTTGTTGCCTTTTCTTCCCCCTACCTGTTTTCTCTGTGCTTTTTCATTCCCCGTTCCCATTTCTTAAGACACTACCTTTCCACATCAGCTCATATCCCTTTCTCTCCTTTTAGTTTACTTTTACCTATTCCCACCTGCTTTTAACTGCATCCCAGACCTTCCAGATACCAACATTGCCTTCATTTCCAGGTCTTTTATTCTGTTCTTTCTCAGCATTCTCAGCTGGTCACCTTTCTGCTGGGTGCCTTCATCTACCTGCATGCAGCTGAACCACTTCGGCACGGGAGAAGGGAAAAAAGGAGGGGGTGAGATTTCCTCCTCTGCAGCTGAGGATGAAATCATGTGTCTCTACTCATCAGAAGCATCAGAAAAAAATCAAAGACTAAATCATCAGTAAATACTAATGGCAGGCCCAACCGCACATGTAAACCTCAGTTTCATCTTACCGCAACTATAAAAATTTGGCCAAGCTATCAGCAATTGAAGAAGCACTATCTTGCATGAAGTATCAAATACTTTTTTCTACCAAGAATGACTTACATGGCCCTTAAAAATAAGTGGCTTCATCTGGAAAGAAATGTGTTTAATTGCTAAATTGCATTCACAGGCAAGGTAGTTCGCAGAATTTATTTCAAGTTGAAGACTTGCTATACAACCTGTGTGCAGTCAAATAACCAATTTCTATTTAGACATTTCTCCTATCTTCCATGGTCCCTGAACTGAATTTCAGTGTTTCCTTACAAGGCACAGGCATCATATGTAGTGCTTCTTAAGGTGTTTGTTTATCTTCCTTTTAAAAAATAGGTGCATGGACATCATGTAGCAATCAGGCTACACCAGCAATCTGTTGTTCCTATTTTCCTTTTGTCAGCAAAATAAATTTCAGACTTCAACGATAACTAGCAGAACATTCCTTACAATGTTAGCAGTGATTTTGGAGGGTGCTCCAAAATTACACAAAGTAACCACACTGTGACTGCTATTATTCAGGGTACTTGCATCAATATTACCTTAAAAATAAAAACTATTTTGTTACATTATGAACAGTGCCAACATGATTTGAAACTTAAATTATATCACAAAGCAACTTCTAAGGCCCCAGTAAGTGCTGTGAAGAATTTAAGAGGTCAGCAAACAAGATTGTTAATGATTTTTGTCACCAGCAGACCTCCTTTAAATCTCATAGAGATTAATCTGAAGGAGCCTGAAAATAGATACACTCGACTTATACAGACTGAAGGATTCGCTCTTTGCACTGCAAAATGCTACACGTAAGTACTTGATCTTATGTTGTCAAGTGAAATGTAGAAAGCATCCATATACTAAGACCCATCCTGAGAAGAGGATTAATTTCATCAAAAGCTAACATAACATGAAAAATGCATGTCTGGATAGTGCATGTTTCTGAGCAAACAAGCACACCTCAGCTATGGTGGATTTCATGATATTTAAAAGCTATTTTTGGAGCATGATATATATCTTTCCTTTTATTCCTGTATTGCTGTGTGCTGTGTTAAAGCTCTGGATTTAACAGAATTCCTGTAGTGCTTGTGCACTAAAATGATTCACAGTATTCAGTCGCAAATTGAAATCTAAAAGACTCTTCTGCATTATTGTCCTTGAAGTTCACACCACTCCTACATCCTCAGCTCTTACATCATCAAGTTAATTTTCCTATTTAGTGGCTTGTTTTCAGGACAGTTACTATTTTTGCCAAAAATAAAAAATATCCTCCTTTTCCTATGCTCAAAATAAGCTTAGATCATGATATTCCCTTTAAAAGCTGAAAATCTGCAAGTTTTGCCACTGAATTACTGTCAAATAAATTCTTGTATCTTGGGCTTACTCAATTGCTATAAAGATGTTCCAGATATTGGAGAGGCAACAGACAGTATTTACTGTCTGCCCCCAAGTTCACTGTCCCTAGCAATGAAGCTCATATGATGACGATGTTTAAATAGGTCAGGTACCTCCGCTGCCGCAGCAGTTGTTAAGCACTGCAGCAGTCTTGTGCAGCAATACCTTCCAAAATGACTCTCTCTTCAAAAACAAATTTAAAGTCTTAAAGCAGGAATTATCTGAAGTTAATTGTATTAAACGCAATGCTTCACTTCCTTAAAGAATGCTTCCTCCTCATGAACATTTGCAGCAACTTAACACTAAACAGCCGTTTCACACATTCAATACTACACAGTCTCAAATATGGCTAATTTTGGGGGGACTCTTCTTGATCCTCAGAGGTTATTACTTTTTGCTTTCGAGTAGCATACATTTCTGACTCAACAAGTTTCATCAGACACAAAGGATGAACTTTTCGGTCTTCTCAAAAGGCAACATATATGTTTTCTTGTTCAGACAGCCTGTATCTGTACCATTAATAAATACCACAATAAGCTCCACTTTACACTGTTGGTTTTAGGACAATTCCTTAAGCTGCTTAGCAGTTGCATTTATAAAAGCTTCCACTGTATGGATCCCAAAGAAGAGCTTAACTTGAAAAAAAAAGAAAAAAAAAAAAAAAAACAGGATAAAAAACCTGAAAGCTTATAGAGCGGTCATGTACCAGGTATTTCTAAATTTTTAAAATTATAGCATTTATATACCTATAAATGCAGATATATTTAAATATATGCAACACTAAACGATGTGTTCTGTCTCTAGATTGTCCCAGTTATATTTTATTGCACACTATGTAGCAGAAGCTGCTTGTTTCACTGGTGTAAGCTCTGGTTGGTACCATAGCTGTTCTAGAGTTTTATGGAGAATGTAGAAAGGCTTTTCGGAAGTGTTTGATTCTACAGAACAGCTAGGCAAGTCTCTGCAAACACCCTTATGAGCAGACCCAAATGTTAAAAATCCTCAGGGGTATAAAGACAAGGGTTTTAGGGAGATCATTCTATGAGATAATAATTGTCAAGAAAAAAAAACCCAAAACACACTGCTCTTGATCACAGCCTTAGCAAGAACGAAACGTATGTTGGAAGAAGACATCCAAGTGGCTGGCAAGCACCATCACCTTGAGTGCAAGGTGATGCACTTCATTTAAATAAGTAGTTCTTCCCTTTATTTCTTTGACCAAGGGACAATAATCAAACAAGTATTTCTAGCCAGACAAGACTTAAAAAAAAAAAAAAAAAAGGGATGATCTTCATAACTCTCACATTCTGGCTCCTGAAACTGTTAAGAGTAAAAACCAGATAATACTCTAATGCTATAACATCTGTGGCAGAAGCTAGCTGAAAGCCAAAGAAAATACAGAAGAAAATAGGGGGACCCAAAAAATGGAGACAGAATTTGTGTGTGTCTGGGATCCGATGACAGAGAGGAAATGGAACTCTCTTTCAGTTTGCTACCCACTGTCTTTTTTACTCAGTGTCGTAAATGTCACACTCACTCACCCTTCCCTAAACACACAGATGATATTCCCTACAGAGAGGAGGCAGTTTGACTATGAACCGAAACAGAACTAATGGACTAACAGAACTAAACAGTAACTTTAGTTTCCTAGGTCAGGTTAACTTGAACTAAAACAACAACGTAATGTACTTAAAATTTTCTGTTACACATGTGGAGGTTTTAACTGTAAATCACTTTGGAGGTTCTCAGAGAGGAGACTTTTTCTGGACTGCTTTGCTGACATCTAGTGATCCTCAGCTCAAACAGCTCCAGTCACACTGGTCTCTGGAAAGACAAAGGTGGTAACAGTCCAACTACTCCTTTGACTCCATTTGCAGTAAAATATTGTAAAATGTCCAAGATCCTGACTGAGTGGAGTCTTGAATCATCTATTCAGCTCACAGATTATATGTTAAAAAAAAAGTGCAAAGCTGAAGGAGATAAAAGCACATTGAAAAGAAGTAACGGTCTTTCTTTCCCATCCTGCTTACCTTTTAGAACGATGATAGACTCTGAGAAACTTGCCACTAGCTTCATCCTTTTTCTTTAGTATTCCTTTTCCAAAACTGACACTGCTACCTTCTTTCCTCATCAACTGGATGCCTTGGCTTAGATACTCTATCCACTCAGAACCAAATCCTTCATTTAAATAAGTAGTTCTTCCCTTTATTTCTTTGACCAAGGGACAATAATCAAACAAATATTTCTAGCCAGACAAGGCTTAAAAAAAAAAAAAAAGAAAAAAAAGGGATGATCTTCATAACTCTCACATTCTGCCTCCTGAAACTGTTAAGAGTAAAAAGCAGATAATACACAGAACACTTGTAATTATGCCTATAATTGGTATATGATGCATATAAACTTGGCAGTTATCAATTAACGATAAAACTGTTCAGTTGAAATATCTGCTTTCTATGGAATTTTACCCTGCAACTACATTAGAAATAATATGTTGAAGCATTCTGATCCAGACTTTTACCAAAGTCTCAATGTTTTAACAGCTTTTAGAAAGTTGCAATTAATTGTCTACAATTCCAATGTGCAGTTCACTGCTTAAATATATTTAATTGTGATTTATTGAATCTTTTGACTAATAATTCAGACATCACAACTTGGTATTTTGTATCTTTTCTAATAATAATTTTTGAACTCAAATTCAACACAACTCATTACCTTTAATGTTTTTAAGTGATTTTTGTGCTGCTAAATTTCAAAGAACATCTTCCCTATCACCAAAAGCCAATTTCAAAATAAAAAGCATTTTCTTTTAGTTAAAGGAAGTGTGTCTTAGAAATTTGGTATGGAAAAGATGTTTTTTCTGAACATGTTTCACATTCTAATATTTGAAATTCAATAGGATATTTTCTATTTAAAGGAGTCAAACATATTTTTCTGTAATTAAAAAAAAACACCAGGATTTATATGTCTTTTTTTTTCCTACTGTGCATAAGTCTGCACAATATAAGGTAATTCTAATTGTTTTCCTCTGCTACACATATCTCCCTTTAATAATTTATTCTTACAACAATGAACATATAAACAAGTGAGTAGATGACAGGCATCTTTGGTTTCTCTTAAAGCAAATTCATTCAGAGTCATATTATGTTCCACGTAAATCTAAAAATATACAACACCTTCACAACATCTTATTACTCTACCTACTATGGGTTGATCTTAAGACTATAAAAGTATCAAATCTGATTAACTAGACTGATAAATTCAATTTAGTCACTTGTACCCTTTATGACAATAATTATGGGTTTTAAATACTATAATCAAGGAAATAGTACATTACTACTGAAAAAAGAAAATGAGAAGAGAAATGGGGCAGGAAAGATTATTTCATAAAATAAAGTCAGTTGTAGAAGTTACTGACCTCTTATCCTTCCTAATACAAGGAACAATACCTTACTGAGAAAAAGCAAAAATGGTTTCTATTGCTGTTCTATTGCTACTACTTGCCTTGCAAAGCACACAGGGTACAAGATATTACAGTTAACAGGGACCAGAATCCTAAATTGTCTAATAAGGACATATATATTCTCTCTCTGCTTTTGTAAATAATAACCACCTAATTCTTGCAACATGTCTAATTTCAGCATTCTCTGTGCACAGATGAAAGAAAAAGGGAAAGGGAAAAACAGTGATTTAACTGACACTACTCTTTTGTAGTAAAACATATAGATGGCTTTGGAGACAAAACAATGTATTTGGATTTGATAGCTAAGTTTGACATACTTGCTCAGCATTTGCCACAAGAACACTGCCAGCAACACTGCTTTAATCGGATTGAGGAGTTTCTATAATAATTTCTATAGTGCTGACAAAATACAGTATAACACTAGAGCCAATTGATCAAATTTTGGAATCCACAATCAGCCTGTGCTTTTTAATGTGAATTCAGTTCCATTATATTGTATCATACATCCTCCTACTGTGAAATTTCTCTTATTATGCATATGTCTTAATTGCCTCACTTTGTCCAAATAGTAAATATACCAATGAACTTCAAATGCATTCACTCGAAGGCTTGAGACCTCTTCTTTTGAAAAAATCAAGAAAAGCTTTATTTGTTTGTTTCAGAAGTAAGGATGATATGCACAATTTTTAGATCGAAAAATACCCTTAAAGTACTAAGTGATTTTTTATTCTTTCTAAAATAGCTTCTTTGTTGGTTTGCCTTTTTTTTTTTCAGAGTGACAAAAATACCTCCTAAATGAAAACTCAGCATGTCATTGTCTTCTATGATAGACTATGAATTTTTGAGCTTTGTTATTCCACAGCGTAGTGTCCTAAATAAATACAAATCAAGTTTGCAGTAAAGACTGAAGTAATTTTTTTTCCTTTGCAGGAACAAATTAATTTCATGTTTGGTTGCAATGGGTTATTTTATCTTCTGCATACTTTATGCAAAGCAATTAAAATAATACTTATATACATGAGTTAATTTAATGTAAAGGAATTGCTATCACTGCTATAGCACTGATAGTGTAAAATAAAATGTACCACTTACATGTGCGCTGCCCATACTGCTCAGGTATTAATGTGCTGGAATCACAGTTCACTGAGAACATGCAACGTAACTACGAACTATTTCTGCATGAATATAGGAGGGTATGCTGTAACACATGACATAGTAAGGTCAGTTAACTTGAAAAAACACTTTTCTCACATTTTTAATCAACTTATAAAAACTTTATTCAAGCTTATACAAGCTTTTGTGGACCTTGAATGAGACAAGATATATATACATATATACGTTGGCAGCAATACTTGTGGTTTAACAAAGAAATTGCAAAGTAACTGTCAAATATTTGGAGACCATTCATGTAAAACCAGTATCTAACGTGATACAGTGCCTGATGTTAAAGCATGTTAAGTTTTCACAGATGGTTACAGTTTCATAACTCCACTTCCCTGTGTAAATGTGTAAACAAAAAACAAAGAAAACAAACAAAACCCCACAAGTTCTTACAACAGCAGTCAAACATCTGTTGTTTATTTTCTACATCTTTGTAGTAAAAACTGAAATAGGCACTTCAGTTCTCAGTACAAATAATGGCTTCACTAGCAAGTTAAGAGGTGCTATCAATTTCAAACAATAGCTCTAAGTGGCAAAATATTATAATTCTTATTATGCTTCTCCTCTCATGCTGAGGAACTCTGTAGGAACTTCAGTTCTAATCTGAAATTGAAATTTTGCCTTCAAATGAGCTTTAACATGTAGGCAAAAGATAAAATAGCACATACATCACATTGCTCTTTCCAAGCTCAAAAAAGAAGGAAGGTGAAGTCTTTTCAGCTACGATTTTTTCCTTCCCCTCCCTTTAGTATCTGTTGTCTCCACTACAATTTGAAAAAGGAAAATGACCACTGAGTTATATCCTAAATATAGTATTTCTATCCCTCTTATCCTTCTCTGCATCTCTCACTAGCTTTTTCATGGCCTTTACCTGTTTGTCCTCCTTCATTTCCCAGAAAATTCCCATTCCCATGATTAGAAGTTATATATGCATTGTTAGGAGAAGCAATGGATAATGGCACTGGTGTTTTTACACCTAGCACAAACCCTAGCGTGTGTACTCAGTTTTTAATCAAATTATCTGAAACATTTAGGAACCATAATTTACAAGAATTTCACCTATTTAACAAATGGCATAAATTAGTTAAAATTTTGCTGTAACATATTAAGATACTTAAAAAATTGCTTGATATTAAATATATTATTAAATGAATGCTTACTATTAAATATTAAAACATAGAAATTGATATTTAAGAGTAAATATGCAAGAAAATACTAACAAATTTCTATTTTAAGGATGTCTAGACTCCACAGACAAAATAAGCTTGGCAACTTGTACTCACCTTTTAGCCTTGGAAATCCAGATTTTCATTTTTCACTCTGTATACAGGCATAAATATACAAGTATGCACACACACACTATCATTTACACTGTACATTTTAACTGTCAATTACTGCAAGATCAAATGTATTCCAAAAGATAATGTATTAATTCAGAAAGCTTGAAGAAAAGATGTGTATTACAGGCTAAATAAAGACACCAGAAAGCTCCAGTAGAAGGTAGATCTTGGGATCTGTAGACATGAAAGAACTGTCTTTTTTTAAAAAGAAAAACAGTCTGTTAATAGATCTTTTAATTCTGCACATTGACTCATATGTTCTCTGTGTTCCCAACTCTGCTGCCAGCACTGGTTTCCCAAATCATATATTCCTGTCGTATGTTCCTAAGTCATATGCCTTCAGATACATCTACACAGATATTATGCAGATGCAATAGAAATATGACTGTTAAAAATGGAAGGGTTGTATACATGCACTAGTCAAGAGCCACTGCAAGATTGTTAGGAAGTTACTTTTCATGTTCACATACAATTAGATCAGGATAACTGTGCAAGAAAGCAATGAGGGAAATACTACACAGACAGGGAGAGAAGAGTTGAACTGCCTACAATCTTGATTCCTTGCTTAAACAGAATTTAATAAAGGATAGTTTAAAATGAGATTTTCCATAAAAACTAATTAGTACACAGAATGCATCAATTTAAATTTGCTAAAAATATTTTTTTACTCGATGATGACAAACATACTTACAATTAAAGATGGATTATACTGCATTCTGAGATATTTTTTTTTCTTCTTCTTCCTTATAATCTCTGAAATGAGGAACAACTAGCCAAACTGAGGATAAAAATTATCAATGTGAGTGACATATAAGCCAAAAGGTAGGCGGTACATTTCCAAGAAGCTGAAAAGACAGACCTTCCTACAGTGAATACAGCTGCATAATAGTATTTATAGCAGTTATTTTGCCATTAATTCTGAGAGAATTTTGCATAAAATATTTGCTTTTCCGTGTTCTCCAAAATTCACAGATTTATCATACTAAAATTCAGAAAGAAAACGAGGAAGTATCTTCTGTATTCCTGCTTTTTTCGAGTACCAAAATCTCTAGTGTTGCAGGCTTAGTATCAGCCCCAAAATGGTGCCTGTAAATGATGATGAACTGTGTTTCTGAAGTACCTGGTTCACAGTGAGAACCATGATCAGACAAGAAGAGGAGAAGACAGCTCTGTAACACATCAGGGCTTGCATTCTTGCTGGCATTTGTGTCCATAGCACCATTTCACTGCTCATAACTTCTATGAAGATGGGCTACAAGGAGCAGGGCCAAGCTCTGGCCTGTTTGGAGCCACACAACTGGGGAGAGCAAGACCAGGCTGCCCTCAGCGGGGAGACCAGAGCACCCCGACAACAACATGCACCAGAGAACCAGCTGGAAAGCTGAGTCAGCAACCAGGGCCCGGTCTGGTGAGGGTAACCAGGGTCTGCCACAGAATAGCAAGCACCAGGCAACTCCACAGTGAGGGAGCAGGTCTGAGGTCAAGCCAGAAAACCACGTGTGTGGGCCGATGTGAATCACTGAGGTAAGGTGACCAGGTACAGCATCCCTGAGAATGATGCTGGCTCAGTGTGAGCAGCCAGATCCCTGGGAGAATAAGGTCATGCGCTCTGGGCCATGACATGATTTTATATTTCATCAAAGCTTTTCCCTGGCATAAGAGATCATTCCGGCGGGAGATCCTCCAACTCCTAAAGAGCTGATGCCAAAGCTTTTAAAAGACTAAAAATGGAGATAACAAGAGAAACAACAGGCACTACCAGCATCAACTGCACCAGTGGCAATTTTTGACATAACTAGCACCAAGAGCAAGAGAATTTATTTGAGGCCTTTCTCCTTTCCCCACTACCCTCTTAGAAAACCACACCATGAAAAAATGTGCACAAAGTTTACTCACTGAGAAATACCTTGATGTTTGACATCTCCATTGAGCCTACAGTATTAAATCAACGCACTGTGTGATAAAGCAGTATTTGAAATGCACATGATGAAAATTCTCTTTGTGAATGACTTGCACAGGAGCTAAATTTATGCATCTGCTTCAGAGAGGAAGTCTTGTATCCTTTCATGAAATACAGGAGTTCATAGCAACTGAGAAATCTGCTAAGCATCCGAAGTGCATCCTGGAAGTCTGGTGCCAAAATGTCCAGTAAATGTCAATTCAAGTCACATATATTTATTGAACACAATGTCCAAATTAAAAAAAAAAAAAAACTCTAAAGAGAAAGGAGATTTTCACATGCTTCACTTGCTTTATTCTTAGTAAAAAAAAAAAATTAAAGATGGAAAGACCTATTAAAGTAAGGTTTCAAATGGAATCAGTGCTCCACTTAAATTTCATAAGTAGTTTGAACTTAGATACAAAACCTAACCTCTACATTCCTATACTAAGATACAAAGACAATTACACAGTATTCTTATAAGATTTTTATTTCTTAAAACGCTGGATTTTGGCAAAACATGTGTTTAATATAGTTATTTAATAAATAAGCCAATTAACACACACTTACAATATCATCTATGGATTTGCATAAAATTGAAAACAGCATTTCCCTTGGGGGATTTACATATGGCAAATTGGCTCTTTTGTAACAGGCCCTTCTGCAGCAGTCCCCTGTTATCACAAATGATTAGTGGATCACCAAGATACATCACCTACTGCAGTCAGCAACAAACACACACTGGCATTTTAATGATTAAAAAAAAAAAGTGTGTTTGATATGTGAAGTCAGTAGAGTTCAACCAACTACAGCGGCTGACATTTTCCTCTGAAGATGGATTCCCACATGACAGGTTTCCTATCTATCTGAGAAGACCAAAAGGCTGAAGCACATAAGGAAAAGAGGAGAAAGGAATGAAAGGACAACATATAAAATCACAACATTGCTGAACTGAAATAGAAACAAAGCTAAAATTGATGTCATAAAATTAATAACCTTGATGAAGATTGACTCAATTCTTCTACTGTACTAGCACATGAAAAGAAAACAAGCAGCGTAATGGAACAATTTTCTTTCTCTCCACTGAATATAAGTCATGAACCAGATAATAATTATTTCTAGCAGCTGTCAAAGGCTTGATTCCCCTTGCTACACAATTCAATTGCCCTTCAAGTGATAAAACAGGTGCAAATATTAATTCACTCTCATCTTCTCTACTTAGGCAACAATCAAGATAGAAACTATCAGCAAGTAGATAATCTTGGATCATCATCATGAGGGATATTAACTGAAATGATTGATCAACTCAGTTTAGCCTTCCATAGACAAAAAATTCCTACACTTTGTATTTAATTTTAAGGTAAACCTTGATGCAAGCACAATTAATCACAGAAATGTATCAGTGGCAACGTCAATTAATTTTTGTTCAAAGCAGAATTAGTTGGAAGACTAAATATTTATCATGAAAACAGAGGCTAAAAGTAGTGCTTGAATCTACTTACCAAACTAATTGCTGCTTTTAGATTTATCCTTATAACCCTATTGCACAACTTTATTGATAGCAACTTATTAAAAAGCATGATAAAGAGGCTGTGACTTAATTTTTAAAAGTGACTTGTCATAGTTAACTACATATTGATGCTTAGAAACATTAAAAAAAAAATTCACACACAACGCTATTTGACATCACACAGAAGTGCTACCCCACGCAGGATCCAGTGCTCAGGAGGCTGAAGGGTTCTAAGATCCACAGTAGCTATGTAATTCAGATCCGTTCTAACTGTTTTCTTGTAGATAGGACACGAATAGAGGCATGGATCTTTTGAAGCTGAGAATAGAGAAGAGACATGAAAATCAGTGAAATGGGGTTAAACCGACTAAGCCTTAAAGGTCTAGACACAAGGCAAATGTAAAAATGTAAGTTATACCTCTATAAAGGATCAGTTTCAAAAAATTCTGGCAAAACAGCAGGCTTTGCTTTTGGAGGAGCTTTGTTAACCAACAAGATCCCAATTCTACATTCAACATTAGATATTTCTAGTCCTTGCACATTCCTATTCAACAACACTTCCTTTTGTATATGCAAACAAAAAATAATTATATATAATCTAGATTGTTACCCTTCACTTCCCTAGTTTTCCTTTTATTCTCACAGACATTTTCTTCCTCAAAGAGCAGAATATCTTCCACCACATCTCTCCATTTCTTGTTTCTTATTTCTCAGGCATAGCCTCGTCCAGAAAAAAAATGCAGTTATATATATATATGTACATATACATTTGTATATAAATATGTATAGGTGTATGCATACTGCAGAGATATAGTTTGAAGTTCCTCTTCAGAACTGTTACACTGGCTTTTGAAATCGGAAAAAGATGTTATTTAGGTTCAGATTTAGGGACATCAGCTTCTCAGCTGTTTTGATCATCACCTCGAGCTTACTGCCATTTCACAACCATCTAGGAGACGCATTCTGCAGCTAACCTTGTTTCCAATATATATACTTCAGTTATGTAAGCATTCCTACTGGATGTTTATCTAGCTCTTCAACATACCAATGAGAAAAGTAGACTAACTTCATTTGCCACACACCACAAATACACCAGTATACAAAGCAGGCCTTTATGTTTCCAATTTTATGTTAATATCATCACTGGAGTAGACATTAGCATTATAATAATGTAGGTGTTTTTACAGAGAATTATGAACTCTAATTGTAGATGAAATATACTGCTAATGGAAAACTAAACGCAAGCCTGTTTGGCAGATGAATCAGAGAACAGCTCATTTGTAATGAGTTTTCAAGAAGTTATTAATACCTTTAAGACCAAAAGGTACTGACCAACCTAACAATTAGAGCAAAGAGTAGCTATTACCAATTACAAAGAGCCTAGCAAAGGAAAAAGCAAAAGGTGATTTTAATATGGAAGACTGGGAAGCCTCCCCTAATGAAAAAAAAAGATTCAATATGTAATCAGGAAGAGTGATAGCTTCGTGAAATGCCTACACCCTAAATAGACACTCATGCAGTTGAGCAGAAAGTTGCTTCGATTCTGTGAAAACCACATCCTCCAGGAGTTAGACACTTACTGTTATTCTCAGCATATATCCTTATAACCGGCATCATCTCGAAGAGCACCTTGGGTTTAGATTCAACCAGTCTCATGTTTCTTCTGTCCCAACCAGCTCCTTCTAGATACAGCCCATACACATAGACACCTTCCAAAGGTGGTTTTGTGATGTCCTCCTTCATCCATTTAGTTACCTCATTGCACAGAACTACGCTGTCGAGAGCCCATCCTTTGTTAGCTCGTGTTATTTCCTGCTCCAAAAGGCAAGAAAATCTGAAAGTTACATTTCCGAGAGTGTGCAGAGCAATATTTCAAGTGAGCACAGGGCAATATTTTAATTTTTAATTTATTAGAAGTATATTTGTAGTGTATGGTCACAAGTTATCCTCTTAAATAGAGAAGTTTTAATCTTTTCTGATGTCCACGTTTTCAGTAGTTTGACTTCTACATGTCAGGGTGGTACTACAAGAAAGTCTCCTATCCTTTTTTAATCTTTATATTATATGCATTAGCTTAAGACCACAGTAGTAACCTGATGAGCAAATGCCAGTGATAATGATCCTTGTGAACATGAAAATTTTACAGCTTTCATGCAATAGGAAAGTGTAACTGCATGTGCTATAATTGAATAAAACAGTTCCAATGACAAAAGCAAATGCATAATTTGTTGCATACTTTTGGGGGTTATCTTTCTTTTCCTACAGCTATAGTTCTCATTAACTACTTTTTTAATAGTGAATGATTGCTCACTCAGCTACAAAACTACATAGACTATCAAAAACACAGGCAACATGAGGACATAGAAATGTTATAGATTTGAAACATACTTCAAATTTAATCAATACTTACCTAGTGCATTGGATAACACTCATTTATTCTTGCCTAATCCCTTATTACCTCATGCTATTACATCAAACAACATTTATTTTTCAGGTTTTTTATTTGAAAAAGTTGGAAATATTTGAAAAATGTTTGCCTACACTGCAGTAACTTAGCTGTTTTAAAGGAATGAAATGGTTATAGGTCAATTGTTATTCTGACACTTCATTTTTTTTTCCATCCGCCTCTTTTCCCCAAGCTTGAGTTCAAGAGAAAACTCCAGTTTAAAGAAGTTTTTTGAAGGAAGTATCTTATTGTATAAATGCAAGGTTCTTCACCTGCAGCTTTAGTAAAGTAGTCCACTCACTGGACTTCCAAATTGACATCCAAAAATCACAGTACTCAGGTCTCAGATCAAGAGAGGAGATTACTTCCTTCTCTCAAAGTCTTCAGTATGTTTCCTCCAAACTTAGGTTTTTGACTGAGCCCCCATGGGATTCCCACCTGAGGATTTTCTCCACTTCGACAGAGGAGACAATCATTGTCTCCACTTCATGCCCAAGCATGTCTATCAACATGGGTATTATTGGCTCCTTTTCATATAAAAAGTAACTCACTTGTTAAAAGCAAATTGCATGTTGAGTAAGCAAATTATCAAGTCCAAATTGGCACATTAATGGGCACAAACTTTGTACTTTATACACATGAAGAAAGTTCTGTCATACTTCATGCAGAGAAACTTCATTTCTAGAACTGCAGAAGTGTAACAGAAAACTAACAGAAGAGTAGGTAAGTGTTCTGGCAAGTCTCCACTAGGCAAGGACTCAACACAGACCAAAGGGAGGAGGAAAAAAAAAAAAAGAAAATAAATTAATAGACTTACCATCTCTTACAGGGACACCTCAACAGTAACATCACAGATTACCTCTCAATCCTACCTTTATAACCCTCTAACGCAGATCCTATGTACTTGGGGCTGGGGTCAAAGGAGGAAATATGTTTTAATACCTTAGTTGTTGATAATGAAGAAAGTATATGTGGAGGAAGACTGATTCTCTCACGAAATTTTAAATGGTTATACAGCCAAAGATTTTGCCTATGGAGTCAAGAACATCCCTTAACTTTCATGCCAATCAAACCAGAATATGTTATTGGTATATCATACCAATATATGTTAATAAAGAAGTATATCTAATAATAAGCAAAAAGAGACTTTAAATACAATTTACCTGTCTCATTGCTGTTAAAAATCCCTGAGGATTAAAAAACCCTGTCATCCAAAAGCAATTTGGTCGGCTTTCAAAAATCCAATTGTGAAACTGGTGGTTTCTTTCTAGAAGCTCAGTAAACCAGAACCCAAGTGTGCTGGAAGCCCAA
Source organism: Tinamus guttatus (assembly GCF_059628265.1). Classification (NCBI taxonomy): domain Eukaryota; kingdom Metazoa; phylum Chordata; class Aves; order Tinamiformes; family Tinamidae; genus Tinamus; species Tinamus guttatus. The sequence continues at coordinate 161,185 of NW_028289264.1, forward strand.
GATGCCTAAAAAAAGTAATAGAGTGTCTTTTTAAAAAAATATATATATATATATTCAACAGTTTTTAAAACATTGTATTTATGCAAATAAAAATTAATTCTTCGCAAGGTAATAAAAACCAGCCTATTAGTAAAGTATATTTAATGTTCCTATTTTATGTAAAACCTTAACCTGATAAATGTTTTGTAGGAGAGGGTAGACTAGAAGCCACTAGAGGTCTCTTCCAAACTCAGGGTTCCATGACTACAAGTCTTAGTCACAAACAGAAACATCAGTGCAGTCCACGAGTATGGCTGCTATTTTTGAAAATCCATCATAGTGTTTGAAATTGTTGTCTTCTCTCTAGCCTTCTATCTTGATAATATGCAACAGTTTGCTAAAGTGGGAAATGTCTATAATTGTAAAGTCCTTTTCTATTTTTAGTTAAAAGAGAGGTCCTGCTTTCATTGTGCTTATTCGGTCCTAATATTATCTGAGCAGTCCTGTTTAATTTTTACACACCTATTTGAAAAATGTCTTCACTGTATACCTCACAGCTTAATCCAGCTCTGAAGAAATAAACACCTTTTTAAATAAATAAATAAATGATATAGGCAAACTAATCAACACCTACTTTCTTCCAGCTAGCAGGAATTCTTCCATCATACATGCAATCTAAAGCATCCCTCAGATTTTCATTCATAATAATTGTTCCATCAATGGCAAGTTTTAGATCGGTCAGAGTGCTTCTCACTAACATAATAACTCTCTGCATTTGATCAATCTCTTGTCGCAAAAATATGTTCATAGGCTGAAATGGTCCCATGTTCTTTAGTTTCTCTTTTACCTGTAGGGAGGAAATGAAAGCCACTTCAATAGAAGTAAAAGCTAAAGATGGCATTATGCCAAGGTTAGGCACAAAGCCATCTAGACAGGTATCAGGTCCTTGGGAAACTTCCATTAGAGCAAACTGGCAAAGGCTAAAGGTAGAAGGTTTCTTTTGCAAGATGGTGAAAACAGAAAATCATCTAATCACTAAATCTTCTTACTACCTAAATGAGCAGGTGGCCACTTTGGGAATCTGTCAAAGCTAACCGTTGCACAAGATGCGGCCTTGAACTTTTTTTTTATGATGATATGAGGATAGGTATACAGAGTGCAGCAGATTGGAGCGTCCATGCATCTTGTCATGAATAAATGTTTTCGAAGTGTAAGAAAACACCTCCACCTTCAGAAATATCCCATGTCTGGGGTGAGATATCCCAAATAAGCTGAAGGGAAATTCTATTTCATAGAAGTACCTATGAGACAGGAGGTGTCCATTATAAATAAAACCCCAGGGGCTGCTAGGGGTTAGTTTGGATCCTGGAATACTAACACTAGGCTCAACCAACGAAACTTATCGAGTTCTTCAGCAACCACTTCTGTGAGGAAAATCATTCCCTACTAGAAAGAAAAGTTGCCTAAAAATATCTTGAGGATGTAGGCTGAATCCCCAAATAATATCTATGTTAAAACTGTAGTACTTTTAGGAGTGTTAAGCCACTTGAAACATCAACTCAGTTCTTCAATACAATGTCAACAAGCTTAGCTGAAAAAAAGATGACCTCCCATAGTGCAGATGCCAGCTTAAGTATAAGTGGTTTGATATTTTGAAAAAGCTATTACAACAGCTCTTCAATGCACATATAGTGACTTCATTATAGATGCTGAGAGTCTGGTCAGGTCTCTCTTTAAAGTGTGTTTTTAAAGTATTGTCTGAATGAATGAATTTAGAGACACTTCTAGAAAAACTAATGCATTAAAAAAAAATAAAACAAAGACGGGAAAAATGTCACCTCTGACAGCATTTCATTAACTCACTTCAAATGGCACATAATCAGAAGGCAGCTTCTCCAGCATATCATCAGCCAGTCTGGCCACAACTGCTTCTCGTGTTTCACCTGCTCCACCAGAGCTATCCTTGGGCTGAATACTGAGAATGATGTCCAACACATTCTTGGAAAGTGTACTTTGGTAAGTGATATCAGCATTGGGATGCAAACCAAACACTTCTGGTGTGTCATAAGCAGGCAGACTCTACATAATCAAATGGAAGTGGGTTTAGTTGCTTACCATATATGAAAAAGCAAGATTACATTTTAACATAAGACGGTTTTTAAGTTCCCATCTTGTAGCTCTTTTCAGACAGTTGTCTTGTAAATATCTTGCTGAAAGTTATGTTAAAGCTCAAACCACACTATACTTAACAAATTCATTTTTAACCTGTGTAAATTATTTTAAGTCAGATTATACACTCATATCAATACTTTTTTTTAATTATTCCTGTGAGGCTGTACCCAATGTCTTGACTCCATTCTATGTCCTTTTTAATAACTGTGTACCTTCAGGTACATCTCACATGCGAATTGAATGAAAAAAAATGGTAAAGACATTACAATTATACCTATTTACTGATATCAGTAATAGATTTACTGTTGTCAGTAATAGATATTCACACAAAGAAGAAATGGAGAGACTCAGGAACCTGTGAGAAACTTCTGTGATTTTTTTTTCTGTTGAAACACTCATGCATTTACCAACCTGTATGTATTGAAGATACTGATCCACCACAGTACACTTGGGTATGCTGTATCCTTTGTAAAAGCAGAATTCTTGACTGAACATATTTTCACTGAACCAAAGTTTTACAAAAGTGTTCATCAGTCTTTTGTCATAGTCATCTGTCACACGGCCACCATACTGGATCTCACCTATCATGTAACGAACAGTACTCCAGGAGATCCCCTAAAACCAGGAAGAAAACATTAACTTCAGCTAATGCTCTTGTCATCCATTTATGTCTTCCTTAGTAAGATGGCTGATACATCAAGTCCTGCATCTCTGTCCCTTTTGAAATAAAGTTATTTTTCACTAAAATACCAATCATTCCAATTCCAAATACCAATTCTACCAATTACTTCTTCATTAAAATATGAAAATGATCTGTCAAAGACTTTTATATAATAATTGGCCAAATACAAGCAAGGAATTCTTCCATGGCCTGTGGGGGAAGGCAACTTCCCATTTCTTTATGCTGCCAAGATAATTTGGAAAAAATAAGTCTTAAGATTTTTACTCAAAATAAAATGAAACAAAACAGTACTTAAAACCCAGCGACACATTTTTATTTATTTGACATATTTAAAGTTGGGAAGAAGATCTATATTATAATGCATTTATTCTTAAGTATTGAGGAAGAGATATTTTCTTTTGTTTTTATGCACAAGTTAATGTAGATAATTAACATGCCTAAGATTAAATCTAATTAAAATCAGCTACTCTACATCCAAGCAAGCCACCCTCCCCACAAAAACATTAATTACCTTCTTGATATCCATAGCATCCAAGTGGTTCTGAATGAACTGTACAGTGGCATTGAAGTCAGCTTGGTTAAACTCATACGGTATGTTCCAACCCAGAGACCCAAACTTGCGTCTTTCTTGAACAGTGGAGTGCAGAAAGGCTACAGCATACAGCATTGGTTTCCACTGCACCATGCTATTGACATCTAGTAAATCCTGGCTGACACCTGTCAGTTATAAGTGAGCTTCATAAGAAACACAGGAATAGTATTTTCAGAATTACTTCAAAACAGTACTAAAAGCTCACTCTTGGAGACAATTGGGTGAATTCCAACATCTTCCAAGAGTAAATTATTGCTCTACAGATTATTCTACACTGGTTAAATTCACATAAGTTGCTTTTTCCAGAAACTTTTTGATTATAGACCTTAACTGCATCCAAAGTGAAGAGCATTTAGCAGTCAACTCTTTATAAAGTCAAAACACAATTTTTCTACCAAGAGACAACAGCTTAACAATTTAAATTGTTTAGAAGCATTTCAACTGAGATATTGAAATCCAATACCTGAGAAAAGAAAAAATATTTCTGTGTTCTGCTATCCAATTAGTTCTAGCATTAGAACTTCAGCAGACCTTCTCTTCCTTTTAATTTCTCAACTTCTAGCTCAAACGAAGGATCAAGCTGTGACCTGGCATTGATGTACATGGTTGCTCATACTAGTTCACAGGTACTATTAATAGCTACAACATGACCACCTGACAGCATCAGAAAGTCCAAAAAATAGCAAAATTTAATTTTGAAATATTACTGTTCTTGCACTCCACACTTACCAGCGTATGTTCGTTTTAGTCCAGCTCGGAGTCCCTGCGGAGGTTCATTGGTGAATTTAATAGACATTTGAAGAAGGGTGATTGGGAACTGTTTATGGATTTCAGTTGTCATCCACAGTCGAAACCCTTCATGGACAGTCTCTGTCTCTATTATTGTATCCATCAACTCATCCAAAAAGCCAAGTCCAAGGTGGCAGTTTTGCAGAAGAGCCCAGCCTCCCTAGTGTAAAATAACAGAATATACACTGTTATCAATTATGTTTGCAAACTGAAAGCACTAAAATCATTTTTTAATTATGATCTGAATTAGGAACAAAGGAACATCATATCTAAGCTATAATATTATACCACATTAAGTGCTTGTGAGAGTTGTTAAGGGAAGAAATCCTCCATAGTCAGTTTTGCACTACTGGCTTCCCAAAACAAAATGAAAGCCTTAAACATTTGTGTTCACATATGTGTGAAAGTGGAAAACAACAATCATAGCAATGGTACACATGCAATTAGCAAAATATTTTTTTTCTGCAAGAAAAACCTCAGCTGAGCCAGTCTGTGGGCTGGTCATGTTGTGGGGTTTGTTAACTTGTTTGGTTTTTTATTTTTCATCATCTTAACTCCTTATTTGACCAATCTGGTCTTTTAACGTAGTCCTTCTGCAGATTGCACCCTTCTTTCTCAATTAAGTAATTTTAGAATACGTCTGGATATGGTCACAGCCATAATAAGTACATAGGTACATAAATCTTACTTTTCTATTCACGGCCATAATTGCACTGGTCCTCAATAAGGGACCTTAAAAATAATTTTGTAGACATGAAAATACTGCTAAGCCAGGTTACTCACAAGAGCCATAGGCTTGGAATAGTGTTAATCTATTGCTATCAAACATAAGTACTGCACTACATTAAGATGTTTTGCATATCTCTTCATTAAGAGGGTATGTGAGACAGTGTGGGAAAATAACTGCCTTTTTCTTAAATAAATGAAAGAAGCACCCCCTATTTATCTTTTGAATATGGTTCTTCTCCTTTGCTAATGAGCCTCTAATGTTAAGTTGTCAAATGCTAATTTGAGACAAAAGTCAGAGGAAAATTATACAGTTATACAGACAGAAAAGGAGCCCATAACTCAGGAATACAGGAAGGATAACCTGTTTACATCAGCAGGCACAGTACTATTGCAGACAAAACATGTTATATTGGAACATCTCAGCTTTTCTTTGTCATACAAGTCATTTGATTTGTCAATTATGTCTTCTACGTGTGAAAAAAAAAATCACTTTGTCCATTCCAATTCAAAATCCAGACCACTGCAACACCAAAGGCTTTGCTATAAAACTTAATTTTTCTCAAGGTTATGCCATTCAGAGAGACCTAGACAGGATGGAGAGCTTGGCAGAAAGGAATCTCATGAGGTTCAACAAGGACAACAGGGTCCTGCACCTGGGGAGGAATAACCCCAGGCACCAGTACAGATTAGGGGTTGACCTGCTGGAAAGCAGCTCCACGAAGAGGGATTTGGGAGTCCTGCTTGACAACAAGTTAACCATGAGGCAATAATGTGCCCTTGTGGCCAAGAAGGCCAATGGGATCCTGGCCTGCATCAGCAGGAGCGTTGCCATCAGGCCGAAGGAAGGGATCCTGCCCCTCTCCTCAGTTTTGGTGCGACCGCACCTGGAGTACTGGGTACAGTTCTGGCCTCCCCAGTACAAGAAGGACACTGAGATTCTAGAGAGGGTCCAGTGTAGAGCCACAAAGATGATTAAGGGACTGGAACATCTATCTTATGAGGAAAGACTTAGCGAGCTGGGCCTGTCTAGCCTGGAGAAGAGAAGGCTGAGAGGAGATTTGATCAACATGTTGAAGTATCTGAGGGGTGATTGTAGGGAGGATGGGGCCAGGCTCTTCTCTGTAGTGGCTGGTGACAGGATGAGGGGTAACGGGTATAAGTTGAAACATAGGAAGTTTAAGCTCCATATGAGGAAGAACTTCCTTACTGGGAGGGTGACAGAGCACTGGAACAGGCTGCCCAGAGAGGTTGTGGAGTCTCCTTCTCTGGAGATCTTCCAAATCTGTCTGGACGCCACCCTGTGCCACATGCTGTAGGTGTCCCTGTTTGAGCAGGGGAGTTGGACTAGATGACCTCTAGAGGTCCCTTCCAACCCTAACCATTCTGTGATAAAAATCGATAATATATGTTTGGAACCCATCTTCATTTTATTAACTATGCTTGTATTGCTTGTATATAAAAATATATAAAACAAAAACAAAACCTCCCAAAAGTAAAGTGCTTTTTGATGCATATTTTGTATTTATGTAATCCGAATAGTTTATCAATTTAGACATGCTCATCGATCAGGCCTACAGCAAAAACTTCATTAAATAGAAAAGTATCGATGTTTGATCAACACCAAAAAGTTTGCAATGGCCCATTTAAAGATTGTGAAAGAATAATCCTGTTGCTTAGGACATCTCTTCATAGTCCCTACACCAGCTTTAACCACATACATACAACTTCATTTCATGACAAAGTTTTTGTTTATAACCATCCAAAATCCAAACAGATCAAAAACAATTTGCATTTTTGTCTCTTACATGCACCATAGTCTGCTGTAGAAGTTTACGAGCATGGACTTCTTGTCCCTGGCCCATGGAAACATAACGTGTTTCTATCTTCAGTCTTTTTCCCAAAGCAATGATTGAGTCAGTAGGATCAGAGCCCATGGAAAGAAGGCATATAAGAGGAGTACGTGAATCTGACTCTTCCCATGTCTTTTCCAAGTCCAGAATGACTCCTTCTGCATATTTCTCTCCCATAGTATCAATGATATATTTTCTTGCCTGTATTAAAGGGTAAAATCTGAACTTGATACATAATCATTTAATATTATTTTCTACCAAGTCTAAATATTAAGAGCAAGTAAACCAAATAGTAAAGGTTCCTCTAAGTTTATATCTAAAGTACACAAATGTTAACAAATTTATTTTTACATATTTAACATACAACACTGCATTTTAAATGCCTTACTTCTTACAGCCTAATAAGATTTGTTTAAACTTAAAAAATAACTATTCTAATATATATATACTTTTTTAGGTTGTATGTATTACATACAACCTATAATTACAATATAAGACAAATAATAACCTTATTAAATCTTTAGAGAGATTTTAATGGTTTAAAGGTGTTATCTCCATTATCTAACATGAGAACTCAAAAAAACGAAAATAGCTCTAAGCTTAAAAATGTACCTTTCATTTTCAAATGCTACAAAGGAGAGAAGGATAGGATAAGAAGATCAAAAGGGTTTAGAAGGTCTTTTCCACCTTCACTCTTCAATTTTAAAACAAATAATGAACTAATAGTAGCAATGATCAAAAGAGCTGTTGCCAAGTAGAAGTTTCAGAGGAACAGGTAAGACCATCTCTGTTATTTCATATTTATTTATTTCAAATTTTGTTATAATAGTGCGTTCGTTATTAATAACAAATATAACAGCCTCTTGGATACAGTCTGAGATAATTTTTCCAGTGTTCTTTCTCAGTACTTCTGATTTGAAAGCAATAATGCCTCGAATAACTGTGTTACTTCCCAGAGAAAAGACATGCAGCATTTAGAACCTGAAAAACTATCAGTCTACAGAAAACCAGAAGGAGTATCTTGTCCTCATTTACAGAACAGATGGGACATGAATTTTGCATGACCATTTTCAAACACGTAGCACACACCTGAGGTCTACATTACATAGCAGCATTTAAACTTCAATTGACTGCAGCTATACCAATAACTGCTCAGACTTTCTCTGGATCCAGTCACAATGTCTAAAGTTTTGCTTCCATGAAACGAATACCACATAAAGGGGGATGAGTTTTGGCTTCAATAAACTGCCTTCTATCACCCTGGAATTGTCAACAATTGATTTTTTTTTTTTTTTTGCCATTGGAGGAGGACAAAGATAAAAACAGATTCTTAAAAGCTGACATTTTTAAAAATGGTTTTTATTATTTATTTGGCTTTAATTTTGCATTTCTATTCTTTTTAAATAAATGCTTTGAAAATAGCAATTTTGAACCCCTAAGATGGGTCTAATAACTTTTCCATGCAAGAAATAGTTCTTCAGTTAGATTGTTTTCATGTTTTACTTAGCCTACCATGTTCATGAAAAGATTTAGTTCAGATGAACATCAGGATACCTCTACACTTCCAATGAATAATATTAGCAAGTACAGCCAGAAATACCTTCTGAACTGATATTGCAGAACTGGACCAACAAAAAAAAAAATCCCAAATGAAATCCTATCTCCACAATAAAACCAGTGGCTCATATTTCTTACCTATATTCAGCTCATTTTACTTGCAAAGCCCCTGAAATAAATGCATATATTTCCATCTGAAGAGAATTTCAAAAAATTAAATGTAAAGGTTCATTACAAAATAGCTTTAGCATTAAATACAAAAAATTATTGAACTGTGCTCCTGTAATAGTTGTGCCATGCAAACCTTAATAGACTATGTCTGCTATATAAGTGTACCTGAGCTATGGTCCTGTCAGGGCACCAAGATCTAATAAGAAGAAGATGTCTGAAGCAGTCCAGAGATTGACCATAACCACTAGGGACCAGTTCTTCTTCAGGATTCTCACTATCAAACCAGATTTTCCACTGTTTTTCTGCTCTGGCAATCTGCAATTATAGCACCAGGGGAGTAAATCTCACTAAAAAGACACATCATATTTCAACTGCTACCAGTTCATAAACTTTTAATGAGGGAGATAGATCTAGCAAGACTATTTAAAAAAGACAGAATAAGCTTTCAGGTTTTCAGTACAAAATTATACTAATCAGTATATTCACTTCAGTGTGAAAAAAATAGGCTACTACTAAGTATTTTCCATTAACAACATCATGGCATAGCAAGGTCAGCACGCATTTAGATGGCATGCTAGTTTTGTGAACCCTAGGCACATGTCTGCTCCTCACATGACCACAAATGCGTGCCAAATGCAATTTACTTACTCCATTAACTACAATATACTTAATGTCCATTAAGACTACTCATACAAGTGTTGAATTTACTGAGTACCTTTTCTCTCAGATTTACTCCATGTAAACAGAATAATATTGGAATACGCATGATAAAGCATAGTCTAAAAAAGCACAGTAGGGATGCAAAAAAGTCTAAAAACCTTTGGGAAGAAGAGTCAAGCTGCATTACGCAACCTTAATAATGTCAAGGTATATGCCTCTCTGGGAAGCACCATGTCAATACAAAATGCTAAGCACTCAGGGCAACTACTCATAACCTTTGCTCTATCACTTTCATTCTGTTTTATAAAATAACATAATTTCCTGGCTCTGTGCCTTGATCCTCACCAGATGAGAGACAGTGCTTTTAAAAAACTGTTACTTACTTGGTCAAGAATATCTGAAAATTGTCTAAGCTTACTGAGCTCCACCAAGTTCAGCCAAGTCATATCCAAGATCCATTTAGCTGGCTTGGGAGGACAAGTTTTAAGGTCCAGGGAAGCACCGCCTGCAAAAGTATGGATCTAGTTATAATTAGAGCTCTCAAAGACACCCAAAAGACAAAAAAAAAATAGGGCAAGCCTAGAGAGTGTAAACTAGATAGCACACAAATATTTCACAACAGAGAAGCCTTCTGAGAAAGAGTTATTAAATAAAGAAGGATGGTCATAAAGAAATTTCTAGAGTAGATAACAGGCCTAATTCATTTTCAATTATTATTTTTATTTTTCATCCGAATTTAAAACATAACATTTTAAAATTCATACCACCTTCCTATCACAATTTAAATGAGCTTACAAAAAAAACTTCCTTTTTTAGTTCAATTTGTTGTTGTTAATGATGTAGATAAATATAGTAGCCAATGTGTACATTTCTTTCTCTGGACTTGAACTGAAACCAAAAGAAATCAAACATGACAAATAAATAAATAAATAATTGTAAAAATAACAATGTAGGGATTTTCTGCCTTAAAAAACAATTAAACCAACTATAACCAAATAAAGGTTACAGTCTGGCAAATTTATTTACTATGCATCTTAATCTTTGTTAACCAGCTTCTCTCTTGAGGACTTAAATATTTCTTGGCGCAGAATGTCTGAAAATAACTGTTTCTTGGGAAATATGCATTTTAAGAAAAGAAGAGTTTCTGAAGATTCAACATGGGAAGATTAAGCTATAATCAATCAATAACTGTTGCCTGGAGAATTAAGTATTTTGTGCTCTTGGAAAACACTGGAAAAGTAATATTAAGATATGCAGTGTTTGCACACAGTTAAAAATAAAGCCCTGAACTTGCCATGTTCAGCTAAGACTTTGTTATTGTTTTAAACAGTTAATACCATTTTCAGTTCCTATTTGCTTACTGATCCTCCTGCAACTACCAAACAAGCTATAGGTAGTTTATTATAATAAGTTCTCAAAGCCAAGCCACATACCCAATGGTTTTCAGACAGCAAACAAATATTAACTAAGAGGATACTAAGCAATCGTCTTCTTTGTAAAATTCTAAGCTAAGCTTAGCTAAGCTATCAAAACTCACCGTTTCCCTATAAAGTAAATCTACCATATGATGTTGTTTGTCACCAAAAGAGAATGATAAACATGTATACTTTAACTTGACTGACTTTGCATGTGCAGAAACAAGTAGCAGGCTGGCTAGGAGATACAACCACAGCTCACAATTTTTCTAGTAGTGATATATATGCTCTACTTAAAATTGTTCAGCAGCTCCAACCTTTAATAAGTGTGAGAAATTCTTCATGCTTCACTCTGTTTCTCTGTATATCAATCTTCAAGGTAAGTAATAATGTGAACAGAAATTTGTGCTCTTCATACAGTCCTCGGGCAGCATATTTGTATACTTCAAATGTCATATGTTCAATAATATTAGCAATCCTCTTGCTAGTTATAGGGCTCTTGGTAGATCTATAGGAAGTAATGTTTGCAATGGAATTTAATGTCTGTTTGGATAAGCTTTATGAAAGACAGTACTATGTAAAGATAAAAAGTCTTAGTTCAGAATTCTGAACATATTAGATATAAACAAATCGCAAAAACATAGTATCAGGAAGCAAAGTGACAAAAATTTTGAGGATGAAACAGCAACAAAAAATCCTTTCTAATTAAACGTTTCTGCAGAGCTGAAAAGCCACTCACTATAATGGCTTCAATTAGGTAATATCAATCTTTCAAGGACTGTAAATATGAACATGCTTTGCCTTGATAAATAAGAAACAAAGGCTTATGGGTATTTAAACTGACAACCCTTAAAGACAGTAACAAGCAACAGCCTTCTTTGTTCTTTTGTACTATAAATCTTTACAGTATTACAACCCTATTCAGGACTCAATTAGTACAAATGATGCTTCTGGTTAGCTAAATCACCTGGCTAGTGAACGGTCAAAGAGCCCCAAAAACTGTCGAAGCGAAGTCTGATACATCACGTTGACCATACTCATCTCAGTAATAAGGAAGTATAAGATGCTCCCTCGAGTTGCAACTGAAGGAAAGGAAACAAGACTGTTCAAAGTAGAAATGTGGAACAAAAAACTACAATATGTAGCAAGTACATGGACTTTAAGAATATTAATGCTGATAAAAAAGCATAAATAATTAATGCTGATTAATGCTGATTCAGAAAAAAATAACTAAAATACTATTTTAAAGCATCATTTATGCAGCAGCAGAAAAATATTTTCTGAAATTAATGCATATTATATAAAATACTCGTTTGTAAATACGAGTATCTTCAGAAAGCAACACGTTGCATTGGGATACACAAGTCATCAGTGATACATAGAAAATCTATTGGCTTGAAGTACTGTTTGAAATCCAAACAAATTTCTCATGCAGACCCTTACAGGAGTTGTAAAAAGATCAAACAGACTATATTGATTAAACATATCCAGTACAGACTATATTGATTAAACATATCCAGTACAGATTTAACTTGCTCACTTTCAGCAGCCAATCTATTGTTTTTAAAGGCAACAACTTTACAAAATCTGCAATGATTTTTGGTATATTTAGTGTACCACTTTATACATTTTCAAAAAAAAAAAAAAAAAAGCAAGACCTGGAGAGCACTTTTCACCCATTTTTTTGCATTTTCACTTCAGTTTAAAAAAAAAAAAAAGAGAGAGAGAGAGATGGAAAGACACTGAAAAACAATGATCAAGTTTTTCCAAGTTTCCACTCCAATAGACTTCATTGACTGGTACACTTGTATATAGAGCCTGTACATGAATTCTTGCAACACAATAATTCAGTGTTTTACAAATCTCATGAAAAGTATAATACTGACTAATTTTTCCATCATATGCCATTTCCTAGATCTAATTTATTTAGAGGAAAACAGAGCTCCCTTCCAGCCATTATGGTCTTCCTGCTTTCATCCTGTCATTTCTCTTGCTCTAGGTGCTGCTCTTTTAACCACATGCTCCAGTCATTAGTTTTTCATCACTACCCACAATTGCCCTCACCAGGTCTGTACTCCTCGCGGGCTGAGTTGATCTGCACTTCAGTTTCAACAGAAATTTTTAGCTTCTGTGTTACCTCCTCAGCAGTCTTCTTAGTGTTACTCAATACAGTTATTAGACTCTCATCCTCTGCCAGAGAACCCTTAGTGCTTGTAAGTCGGAACAAAAGGTTATCTTCTAGCTCTTTCATCCTTCTTTTGTTCATACTCACGTCTTCCATAAGATCTGTTCTTTCCTTTTCTAGTTCCTGTTGCAATACATGGTAATATTTGAAAAACATGCAGGCAATCAAAAGCAAAACACAACTTGAATAACCAAAGATACTTAATTTTAAAAGTACTGATCCTACTGAAGCAATGTAGGTCAAGAGGAACTGCGCTAATTTGGGGGAAGAATTCCAACTTTACAATGGTATTTCTGACAACAGTTCTATTATAAGAAAGATTATTTCTAAGCATGCTCTATAAACATTCATTAAGGAAAAAATTTAGCAAATTATGTGGACCCTACTTTTTTATGACTTAACAGAACAAGAATTTCAGAAAAATAACTATGTTTATTCTATTTTGGTTTCTTGGTTTTGCACCCACTTTGCAATAAATAGATTTTTATTTAATTCCATCTAGTGTTATTTTCACTTATGCAATATTTTACAATCACTGTATCAGTTTCAAAAGTAACATTACAAACAACATTTCAGCCCCCTGAAAATACAGTCCGAGTAACAGCAAACACCCTCAAGTCAACCAGTCAAGCAACTGACTTTTCAAGAAGGGCGCTTCTCCATCAAACAGGAATAACCTCAGTCTCTTGCTAAAATGTTTCAATGCTTAATAAAGTAAAGCACTTAGCACTCAAATTTAGTTGTTTCACTGGAAGTATTTAGTTGGTTATTTTCATAATGATACAAGCTGCGTGGCAATTGCAATCTATTTTGTTTTCCAATGGCGACATATAAAAGATAGATAAATGTTGAGTAACAGCTTTACATAATATAATAAGAAAAACTATTTAAAAGATCTTAAGGTAAAGATAAAATTACTTTTTTCAGAGAACATAAAGTTCTTCAGATCCTACACTTCTACTACTTTTATAATTAAAAAAAACTATTACAAGAGTTATTCAGAAAAACATATATTTCATTAGAACAATGAGCAATCTTTCAAAGCAATGACACCAAAATTCTACCTTAGCACTACATTCAGGCTTCTTAATATTCAGCTTTAGCAACAAGTTGCTACTTCTCCCAAAGAGATGCTAACATTCATATTTTCTGCTAACATTCCTTTGTATTTCAAGCATTTAGTTCTTGCAAACAAAGCCCTCTCATCTTAATAAAGAAATTACAAACAATTGTATTCATCTGCAGGTCTATGTTCTTTTCCTGTGACTGCACAAAAGCTATACTAAGACATATGATTAGGTAGGAAAGATTTATTTGGATTGTTGTCATAGAATAATGTAAATATCACATAACTTACATGTACACACAGATTCAAAATATTCATAGAAGAACTATATTCATAGAATAGAAAAAGGCAAGAAAACTATAGGTAACTCCATTTTAATCAACTGTCACCTAACAGAACGAAAGGAACAGAAGCAGGTAGGAATTATGAAGCAAGGGAAGCATTATTCAGGTTTGACGAAGTAGAAACAAATTTTTAAAGTGTAGCGTTACAAGGATGTTAGCAGTCAATTATATATACTAATTATCATGTTGAAAAATTAGTCAGAGCTAAATTTAATTTCATGTTTTGCTGAGTTCAATTTAAAAGGTTAAACATACTTTACAGTGTAACAGTTTAAACAACAGAAAACTAAGCTTTCCTCACAAGAAGAGCCTGAGAAACAAGCTGAAACAGAATAAACCAACTAAAGCAAGTGAAGTAACCTTAGATTTTTAACTGGCTATATATATATATAAATGGTTTTAAAATGCTGAATGCAGACCAGAAAGATCTTTTGATACATGTTTTGAAATTTACCGTTTCAGGAACATATGAACCACAGGATGCAAAAACAGAGGTCAACCACACTGAAAAGTTTAGAACATACTCCATGAAAGTCCCCTTGCCTACCAAGAGGTCAGCTTCCTATTTATCGTTAAGTGCTATATCAAGAAGATCAGAATCAAAGCAACAGAGAATACACTACTGTTGGGGCCTTAGCACTTTTACAGGAATACGAGGAGCTGAAGTGATGAGAACTGAGGAGCTGAAGTGATGAGAACCGAGGAGCTGAGGCGGTGAGAACCGGGAACTGAAGCGATGGGAACCAAGGCCACCCGGAGAAGATAACGCTCGTTAGCAACTTTTTAATGAGCTAGGCCGGCCATAGCCAGATAAGCATCCGGGAGGACCAGCAATAGAGCATCGGAAAGGAATGTCAGCCAGCTGCAAGCTAGTTATGCATGGACACTATAGCTTAACCAATGAGAATGCTGTTGCTTAGCGCGTGTGTACGCTTACAGGTGATAGAATTGTATAAAGCTACACCGTAGAGAATAGTAAACGAATTGAACCTGCTTCACATTGAAGTGTCGTTCATTCCGTCTCGCGGGGTGGGCCTCGGCATCTGGTGACCCCGACGTGATACGACCGTGGGTAGAGTGGAGCCGAGAACGCGAGGGATCCTGCAGCCAGCGGAGAAGTAGCTGGGCGCCCGGGAGAGGCGGATCGTGGCCACGGCTGACCTAGTGAGTCAGGACTGACCTGGTGAGTCAGGGGCAGGATGGGGATTGCTGCATCAGCAACTAGGATGGAAATTGCTGCATCAGCAACGGAGCGTGCTATTATAGAAAGTTTGTTAAAGCTCGCTCAAAAGACTGAAACTGAGATCTCAAAAGACGATTTAATTGACTTGCTGCTGTTTTGTAAGCAGAAAAAACTCATAGAAGAAACTTCTCAGGTATATAAGCTCGAGTCCTGGGAGCGAGTGGGAAAAGAACTGTGGGATGGTGTGCAAGTAGGTTCAAAGGAAGCTCGGCGACTTGCGAAAATATATCGTCCCGTGCGGCTAATGCTTGAACAATTGCACGGGGAGGCTCAAGTCGCTGCTGCTTTGCGAGAGGCACTCGGCGGAGAAAAGGGGGAGGAGAGTGGCTCAGGAGACTCCGAGTGGACTGAAATTATTGAACCGAATCCATACGAGGAAATGGACAATAAGGAAAAAGGGATTTCATCTCGACAGGCGTGTCCAGTAACTCTAGCTGAACGTGAAGTATGGGGGGGAGTGGATGAGTATCTTCCACCGTGGGAGGGGGAGGAACGACCACCCCCGGAACGACCACTCCCCACAGCGCCCGAAATGGACGTGGATCCGATTAAAGTACCGATCCCGAATGGGTCGGATGACGATGACAGTACCATCCAAGGAATGCGACGAGAACTTCGGGAGCAAACAGAGAGAATGACGGAGTTATTGGAACAGATGCGGCGCTTAGATTGTGGGTCCAGGGCAAGGGATGTGAAGGCAGCATATAAGGCTGCCCATAAGGCTATCGTAGAGGGGTTGGAGAATGTGGATAAACAACTGGGGCAATGGGAGGCGCGAAAAGGTACTTCTAGCTCTAAGGTGAATGAAGAGGTTATGAAACGACAAAAGGAGTGGGTACTGCAGAAGGTTAAAGAAGGGAGTATGACAATTGACGAAGCAAAAAATTATCTACAGGCAAAATTTGGTATGGAGGGTTACATTTTGGGTGGAGAGATTGAGGAGTTATGGAAGGCTCAAAAGAAAGGGGAAGCAGCTGGAGGGAGCGATCCAGATGAAGAAGGGTTGTTGTCGTGGTTCCGAGCCACTGTAAGTGGAAGTGATAGTGCGGGAAAAAGTAAGGATGTGGCGCCACCTATTGATCCAACTTTTAACGCGGGAGCGCGGTATAAGGGGTTGATAGAGAATGCTCGGTTACAGGGGGACTTTATATTAACTCCAATAGCAGCCCCCGTAGTAGTGGGAGCCCAGGGCCCCAAGTGGGAGCCTTTAGATTGGAAATTGGTGCGAGATTTACAAAAAACAGTGATGCAATATGGACATGATAATAAGCTTGTTCGAAACCAAGTCTCTGCTTTGTTTAAATATTCGAGTATGGTTCCTGCAGACAGCAGGGCTATAATGGAACTTCTGCTTTCCTCTACTACCTATATGCTCTGGCTAGCAAAGTGGCAAGAAAGGTTAGAAGAAAAGCAATTGGAAAATCTAAATTGTAGTATGGATGATCCGTTAAGGGTCGCCACTCTCGACCAACTGATGGGAAATGGGCGTTATCGGGCAGTTGAGGCCCAGGCAGCGCTTCACCCTAGAGTATTACAACAATCAAAAAATGCAGCTTTAGCAACCTTTCTTGCCCTGCCACAGATTGGAACACCTCAATTACCATATACTAAAATAATGCAAAAGCCAGGCGAGCCTTTTTTCGGTTTTGTCGACCGGCTGAAGGATGCCCTGGATATGGCACCTAATGTGCCTCCAGAGATGAAAGCAATATTGGCTAAGGAATTGGCAATACAAAACGCAAATCAATCCTGTAAACAACTGTTGGCTACTCTGCCTCCAGGAGCCTCAATTATTCAAATGATAGAAGTATGTTCCCGAGCACCAATGGTTGAAGAAGAGCAGAAGGCTAAAATACATGCCGTGGCTTTGGCTACAGCACTCAAGGAGGGGAGAATATCTGGAAAGGGGGATAAAGGATTTCATGGAGTGTGTTTTCAATGTGGCCTACCAGGACATGTGAAAAGAAGGTGTCCTAACAAATTTAGAGTTGAAGGTGTGGGCCCGAAAGGATTTAATGGGAACTGTGCTAAATGTCAAAAGTTTGGGCATAAGGCAGCAGAATGTCGGTCACGATGTTATAAGAACGGTACACAGTTGCAGGGAAACGGGAGCTGCCGCGTTATGAGGGACGCGGCGAACAAATATCCCCAAATGATGGCTGCCTCTGTGAGCTCTCCTCCGCAACTTGCGGAAGTGCAGGAGTCGATTTGGCCGTGGCAAAATCCACAGTAATTAGAGATTCTGATGTGCACATATTGGAATCTACGTGCACTGGTCCCCTGGGGAAGGGCCTATCCGCTTTGGTGATTGGCCGTTCCTCAGCTTCAAAAATGGGTATTTTTGTTCTACCAGGGTGTATTGATGCTGATTACTCTGGAAATATTGGCATAATGATTAAAATTTTCAATCCTCCTGTTACTATTCCAGCACTGAGCAGGATAGCCCAATTGATACCTTTTCGAGCTCTAGTTCCTAATCCTGGACAGGCCCAGCGTGGAAACAAAGGCTTTGGATCTTCTGGACCCCCCCAGGTTGCCTTTTGTGAAAAAATAACTACTCAGCGTCCGACAAGACTCGTGAGTATGGTGGGACCGGATGGTATTCGTCTTACTGATGTTGCCATGATGATTGATACAGGTTCAGATATCACTATCGTTCCCAAGTTTGCATGGCCACCTCAGTGGGATCTGCAAGAAATTGATGCTCCTGTGACAGGTATCGGAGGGCAATCTCCTACCCAGGTTAGTCGATGCTTTGTAACCATCATGGATAAAGAGGGAAACAGAGCCATGATAAAACCTTATGTGATGTGTACATCACTGTGGCTGTTGGGAAGGGATGTTCTGGCCCAGTGGGGAGTCATCTTGCAGACACCTTTTCCCTAGCGGCCATTGGGGGCAGCTTCCGCCCCACCTTAAAGTTAACATGGACCACGAAGGACCCTGTGTGGGTGGACCAATGGCCGCTGCCAGAGGAGAAGCTGCGTTACCTAAAGGAACTAGTTAAAGAACAATTAGACCAAGGTCATATTAAGCCGTCAACAAGTCCTTGGAACACCCCTATTTTCACCATTAAGAAAAAATCAGGAAAGTGGAGATTGTTACATGATCTCCGAGCTGTTAACGCATGCATGGCAAACATGGGAGCATTACAGCCAGGGTTGCCTTCACCTGTTATGCTCCCACAAGCATGGCATTTGTTAGTAATTGATCTGAAAGATTGTTTCTTTACCATACCCCTCGACCCGGAAGACAGTGACAAATTTGCCTTTACGGTTCCTACGATTAATAGGGAAGGCCCATCGGAGCGATATCAGTGGGTAGTTCTTCCACAGGGAATGAAAAATTCGCCAACCATCTGTCAATGGTTTGTGAATTTGGCCCTGAAACCGTGGAGGAAAAATCACCCAGATTTAATTACGTATCATTATATGGATGACATCCTAGTAGCAAGCCCTGAAGTTTTACCAGCTACGCACGAAGAGGAATTAATTACTTGTTTAAAGGAATTTGGTTTGGTCGTTGCCCCTGAGAAAGTGCAAAGGCAAGCTCCTTGGAATTATTTGGGTATGGTTATCACAGAGGCTAGAATTAGACCCCAAAAGCTTAAATTGCAGACAAAAATTGACACTGTTAACTGTGTGCAAAAATTAGTGGGAGACATCCAATGGATCAGAAATTTTTGTGGTATTACCAATGAGGAAATGGAGCCGTTGTTTCAACTGCTCAGAGGAGCTAAAGAGCCTGCGGAAAAGCGGAGCTTAACTCCAAAGGCTGCCACAGCCTTAGAACGAATTGAGGGGAAGATAGCCGGAACAGCTGCCTATAGATTACAGGAAGGGTTACCAATATCTTTGGTGGTTTATAATCGGAAAAGGGAGGTAGCAGTAATCATTGCCCAGATAAATGAGAAGGGGATCTTGTTTATACTCGAATGGGTTTTTCTTCCAAGTCACCTACGACGCACCTTAACTCAGAGGCATGAGGCAATTGGAATGGGAGTTTTGAAAGCCCGGCAGCGTTTATGAACAATTGCCGGTAGGGAGCCTGACAGTATTATTCTGCCTCTAAAGGCTCTGGAGCTAGTCGAAGAATGGTGCTTGCAAAGCGTAGAATTTGCCTTAGCCATTCAGGGAATTAAAGTGGACAATCACTATCCTAGGCATCCTCTCTTCCACACCTCTTTGGAGCTGGAAGAGCGAGAAATCCGGAGCTCAAGACCATTGTCAAACGCGATTACTGTATTCACGGATGCTAGTAGCAAAACTGGAAAGTATGGGTATGCTTTCCGGGAGTCAGATCTCTGGAAAACACAACTTCGGAAAGAGACAGGTCCTAGAACTAAAAGCTGTAGTTTGGGCATTTTTAACCTTTCACGATCGGCCCATGAATATAGTCATCGATTCCTTGTATGTGGTAGGCATTGTTCAACGAATTAATAGGGCGATTATAGGGCACGTAAACAACCATAGTCTTCAAGCCTTGTTTGTTCAGCTTTGGAACATCATACAACA
The DNA here is from genome assembly GCF_059628265.1 of Tinamus guttatus. Classification (NCBI taxonomy): domain Eukaryota; kingdom Metazoa; phylum Chordata; class Aves; order Tinamiformes; family Tinamidae; genus Tinamus; species Tinamus guttatus. The sequence continues at coordinate 181,133 of NW_028289264.1, forward strand.
GAGGAGGTATGCTTTTTGGGTATCACATATCCGTAGCCACACTGCACTCCCTGGTCCTTTAACAGAAGGCAATGCAGTCATAGATAGTGCTGTGTCAGCAGCAGGTATTCCTTGTTCGGTGGAACAGCAGGCATCAACTTCTCATTCATTTTTTCATCAGTCTGCTCGAGCGTTACAACGCGCATTTAAAATTTCCCGAGCAACAGCTCGTGCTATTATTGCTGCTTGTCCTGATTGTGCACGCTTGACCCCTTTACAGGAAATGGGTACTAACCCGAGGGGATTACAACCAAGACAGATATGGCAGTCAGATGTAACGGAGTTTGCACCTTTTGGGCACCTCAAGTATTTACATGTTACTGTGGATACATGTTCAAAGGCTTTATGGGCCACCCCAGCCACTTCTGCAAATGCCAAGTCAGCCTGTAAACATTGGACTCAGGCAATTGCTGTTTTAGGAAAGCCTGACATCATAAAGACAGATAATGCACCTGCGTATAAGAGTAACACCTGTGCAACCTTTTTCCAGCAATGGGGAATAATCCATCAGACGGGTATCCCTTATAATTCTGGTGGTCAGGCCATTATCGAGCGTCACCATAAAAATTTAAAACAATTATTGTTTGCTTTGAAAAAAGAGGGGGAGAAGAGTCCCTACGAGTTAATCAGTAAAGCATGTTATGTTTTAAATTGGCTTAACCCTCGAAATGATGATAGTATACCTATTTTCACCCATTTTTCTAAAAACCCAGCTGATCTTTCAGGAAAGAAGGTGCAGGTAGAAGTTTTCTGGCCGCAGAAACAGATCTGGGAAGGTCCAGTCGAGTTAATTACGTGGGGACGGGGTTATGCTTGTGTACTTGCAGGAGATGGAGCGACCTGGGTACCAGCCAAGTGGGTACGACCGTGGTTGCGGAACAGACAGGAACAATCAATGGACCAGGATGTCAGAATGGACCAGGTTCAGCTGTTTGGTAATCATCTTGATAACAGTGACAGGAATAGTGCAGGGGAAATGGCAGACAGAAATTCAGCAGAGGGAGAACATTTGGGTCACCATAGCTAATCAGACAGGCCAAAGTGCCTTCTGTCTTAGCTTGGAACGTCCAGGAGACCCTTTTCGCACTTGTTTGATAGGAGTCCCCGTTTGGCAACCTCAAGAATTCAATGGGTATGTAGCTAATTTTGCTGTGCTTAATGATACTCTATTAAATACTACTATGTGCTCTTACCGATCAAAGCGAACGGCAGAACAGTTAGACGGGTGCTGGCAATGTGAAATCATTAAAAGTCTGAATGGCACTTTGACTTCCCCGCCGGAGGAATTAGACTTGTTGGGAAGTCTGAATGCCACAAATACCACCCGAAACGGTGGATGGGTTAGTTTTGAACTGCATAGCAAAGGTGCACTTGAAGAAAGTACATCGCAATGGGCAACAGTTAACTCGGGGCTGAAAATTAATGATGTTTATCTTCACACATATACCCAATGTAAATTAACGAGCTTCTCTGCAAAACGGCTACCACCAGGAGTGTTTTTAATATGCGGAGATCGGGCATGGAACGGAGTACCGTCCAGTCCACAAGGAGGTCCGTGTTATCTGGGGAGACTGAGTTTGTTTCACCCTAATATATCTCAAGTGATGACCTTTGTATCCAAAAGGAAGAAACGATCGATACATGAGTTAGATTGTACAAAAGTTGGGGATCCAAGATTTTGGTCAAGGGTCAAAACTATCTTCGTGTCCCTGCTTATCCCAGGGAGCACTGCCGCACGAGCAATGACTTCCTTGAAACAGCTAGCATGCTGGACGAGGAATGAATTAAATTTAACATCAGACATTTTAGATCAGCTATCGCAAGATGTAGCTAGTGTAAATCATGCAGTACTGCAGAATAGAGCCGCAGTAGATTTTCTGCTTTTAGCACATGGGCATGGGTGTGAGGATTTTGAAGGTATGTGTTGTTTAAACTTATCCGATCATTCAGAGTCTATCCATAAAAAGATTGCGCTCTTGAAAGAAGGGCTGCACAAGTTGAAGGAAGAAAGTTGGGGATTAGAAGATTGGCTCAGATCGTTAGGCTTAGGACCATGGATTACAGAAATGTTGTACCACTTGTGCGTGATCGGGATGGTTATACTCGTGCTTGTGATTATGTTACCTTGCTTTTGCCAATGCTTGCAACGCTTGATGCATAATACCGCTAATTCTGTTTTTGAAAAAAGAGGGGGAAATGTTGGGGCCTTAGCACTTTTACAGGAATACGAGGAGCTGAAGTGATGAGAACTGAGGAGCTGAAGTGATGAGAACCGAGGAGCTGAGGCGGTGAGAACCAGGAACTGAAGCGATGGGAACCAAGGCCACCCGGAGAAGATAACGCTCGTTAGCAACTTTTTAATGAGCTAGGCCGGCCATAGCCAGATAAGCATCCGGGAGGACCAGCAATAGAGCATCGGAAAGGAATGTCAGCCAGCTGCAAGCTAGTTATGCATGGACACTATAGCTTAACCAATGAGAATGCTGTTGCTTAGCGCGTGTGTACGCTTACAGGTGATAGAATTGTATAAAGCTACACCGTAGAGAATAGTAAACGAATTGAACCTGCTTCACATTGAAGTGTCGTTCATTCCGTCTCGCGGGGTGGGCCTCGGCACACTACTCAGGAAGCTGGTCCAGGGAGCACAGCATCATGACTCATTAGATATTTTCTACTTATTCTCAAAGACACATATTCACAGAATAATTTAGGTCAGAAGGAATGTCTAGAGTGCAACACCTTGCTCAGAGCAAGTCTAAATACATCAGTTACTCAACACTATGTCCAGTTAACAACTTGAAAAAAATACTAATTTTCAAGTTATCAACTTGAAAAAAATTCCTAACTACACCTAATTCCTATGTTCCTGCTCTCTGCAAACCCACTGAGCGTGCACTCCAACTCATCATCCAGGTTGAATGAAGACAATAAATATCATTCCTAAGATTGCCACTAATTGTTGACCATCAGCTGGGCTTAGCACTCCTGATCACAACTGTCTAAGCCTGGAAGTCCAGCCATTTCTTCACCCACCCTACTGACGTTTCTCACCAATTTGACTGTAAGGACACTGTGAAGACTATGAGGACCATGTAAAATGCCTTGCTAAAATCAAGATGAACAACATCCATCCATCCTCATCTTGTCCACAGTGCCAGTCATCTCATGGACATAAATTAGGGCTGGCTTCTCTTTCTTGTCCTTCATCTGCTTAGAAATTGCTTCTAGAAGAATTCACTCAATAATCTCTCCAGAGGACCGAGGTGATGCTGGCCAGCATGTAGTTACCAGGATCTCTCCTCTTGCTCTTCTTGAAGATAGGTGCAACATTTGCCTTTCTCCTGTCAATAATGCCTTCCCCTAGCTGCCATGGCCTTTCAAAGATGATAGAAAGTAGTTTCACAATGACATCAGACAGCTCTTTCAATGAGATCAGAAACATCCCGTCTGGTCCCTTGGACTTCTACATGTCTAATTGGTGATCCCTACATCTGCCTTCCATTAAGGTGGGAGACTGCTTGACTCATTAATAGAGTCAGGATCTCTAGACCTAGGAGGCCTGACAGCAAATCCTATCATTAAAAGCTGAGGCACAAAAGGTAGCGAGCTCTTCAGCTTTTTCCACATCCTTTGTTCCCTACCCCATTGAGCAATGAGACCAAACTCTTCTTAGACTTTCCTTTGCTGCTGACATGTTTACAGAAACCTTTCTTTTTGCCCTTCCTCTCTCTTGCTAACCTCAACTCCAGCTGAGCTTTGCCCCCATGACTCTTCTTCCGCACACATGGGCAATGCCTTTTTATTTCTTCCAAGTAGCCTCCCTCTGGATTTATCTTCTGCGTATTTATTTGCTTTACATCTTGGAGCTTAGTCATGAGCTCCATGTTCAACCATGCTGGCTTTCTACCACGCTTGCTCAAATGGGCTAGAGAAGAATGAGCAGAAGATACTAAAGAACTACTCACAATTCAGGCTCTGAAAGAGAGCACCATTAGAAAAGAATGAGAAAAACTCACTAAACCTCAGCAGTAGCATAACAGACCTGGGAGGAGAGGCAGACTCCTTCAGTTACAACCAGACAAATATTTAACTGGAAGTGCAACAGCTAAGCTACTATTATCTTTTTTCACTTTGACAAGATTGTATGGAAGCTGTGAGAACACATGCACTAGACTCTTCATAAGCAAAAAGAGATGCTGATGTGAGAAGAATCAATGACTCCTAACCATTCTGTCAGAACCTAAACACTTTCCTTCAGAGAAGATGTAACTGACTGTGGGACTGGGCTCTCCAGTCCCTTCACAATGATTACTTTCACTGACAGCAGAACTGAACAACCAAGATACTGTGATGACTAGAGGTATTTGCTGATAAGAATGATTGTCAATCTTAGGAATATATTGATTACAAGACCCCAAGGTAGAGTTTGTCAGGAGGTTTTGTTAACATACACATCACTGTCTCAGAGTGGTAATTCCATCACACAGTGAGCTGGCAGGTGGTTGAACTGAAGCTGATGGCACAATGGAGTTGTCCAGCTGAACATAAGCCTTCATAGAATGAGGAACCAGATTTTCCCCACAAGCTCCACAGACTGATTAAAGATGAAATGCAATCATTTGACATTAACAAGATGACTGAGGCCATTAAATAATAAAGTCTCTCTCTCTCTACAGGTATATATAACTTGTAACAATAAGGTGACAAATAGCAAATACAGAGTAATAGATGCATAGCTTCCCATCTGGTCACATAAGTGACCTTAACACTGGTTGACCTTATGGCTACAGGAATTAGGGTGCCAGCAAGTCAAAAGATACCAATCAGCCTCCTTCCTGAAATGCCAGTGATATGTTTATTAGAGGCATCACCATGAACTTGGATTTGCTCATCTGCAGTGCCAAAATAAGTAGTCAACCCATTCACTCTTGGGGCAAGGAAGTAACCAAGTCCAAGTTTATGTTGCTATGAGCTCCAAGGTGACTGGACAGAAGAATATCCATCTTACACAGCAATCCATTCTCCTTTGCATAGACCGTTTTCATGAAGCTACATGAGTAATAAGGTGAAGACAGTATAGTTACAACAAGAAAGACAAATAGGGAGCTTCTGCTTCAATAAGTCAATTTTCTCCTGCGGCAATTTTTAAAGCATCCTAAATAGGTTAATCTAACAACAGTCAAAATAAAAAGAGACAGAATGCTATCCTGCAATATGGAGAGAAAGAGTAACAAATTAAAGTGAGACTTAAATCTTCCCCGGATAGATGCAAGATATATATTATATCCAAGAGGAAGATAAATGTTTTTTTTTTTTACCTGTTTCTCTGAGAGAATGACTCTTCCTAAGAGTTGATTTTCAAGACCTTTCATGGTCACAGTGAAGTCAATGATGGAGGTCCGAGCACTAATTTCAGGAGAATAACATGGATTTGGCAGTTTTGTGGTAATGTAAAGTTTGAAACTCTTCATAACATCTATTTCTTTATCACCAATTTTCACCTTAAGAAAAGTATTAAAAAGAAGTGTTGAAACATCAAGCAGCAGTGCACACTTTTAGGTAAAGCATGTAGATTACATGCAAAAAGAAAAGGTAGGATCTTATTTATTTATTTATTCAAAGGCATAAAGATCCAGATTAAAATTGCAAGCTTTGTGCAAAGAGTTTATTGAGAATACCCTTGAAATTCTTTAGATGACCCACAGATTCTTTTGATTCTGATTTCTTCTACAGACAGAACACTTCACAAAAGCAAATGGAGATCTCAGTACCTGCTTTCTTTAAAAGACTATAACATAAGAACACTAAAGAACACTACAGGTTTAATATGTATTAACTAGTTGTGAGCTCAAAGTTAAATTCTACACATTTTTTGGTGTCGGTATTATTTAAATTTAAATATGGCTTCAATTCAACCTTTCAGAGATATATACTTAATAGGGCTAATTTTTGGATGGCTCACTGGAGTTTTTTTAGCAAAACAAAATTGAACAAACCTTTCTACCTTACCTTGTTGGCAGAACCTGCTTTAATGAAGTTTCTTTCCAAAATATTATCTAGTGCTGGGTCAAGTTCTTCTCCAACATCTTCTATCAAAAGAGGTCTTCCCAAAGAAAGGCTGTCTTCTAAATGATGTCTAAAATACTTGTGATTCAAAGAAGTGATCTAAAAATACAACAATGGACCTATACAGTATGCTCTGCTCATTTGCAAAATTTTTTGATTGTTTCTATGTATTATTTCATTTTATTCAAATAAATTACTAATAAGAATGACAATCCTACGATTAGTCTAGAATTAAGGCAAGGATTGCAACCAAAATAAAAGAGATTAGCATCAGTTTACCATATTCTTATGTGTTGTTGAATGAAAATCTATATTCTTCTATATAGGGAAGAAGTAAACCAACATTGAGCACTTCAATTTTGAGTTTAATATTGAATGAATCATTAATTTTTGCTTTAAAAGTAGTCCTCTGTAAAACTGTGATTAATTTACAGCATATACGGCTTTGTTGGTAACTCCACATGGCTAATCAATTGTTCACAGTAAGTGCTCTGCCTTGAGATACCAATCAAAATGAATGACAGGAGTTTCCTGTCATACCTTCAAAATAATTCTATTATCATCCTTCAATCTCCTCTCTATATTTTTCTGGAATATGTTTTTAAAAGGCTGTATTTCTGCTGTATTTATAAATGTAGCCAGCAAACACTTTATTCCTCTCATTCTTCCTGATGTGTCTTGCCTCAAACTATGTTTTAGGGCAATTACTGCCTTCACTGTACATTTGCAGAATATTTAGCACCTGACATTCACGTTAAGACAATACAAATTACTGGAAATTTCTGATTAACAGAGTATAACACTATCATGTCATTTATCCTCATTTTTATATATTTATATGAAGAGACTTGTACAATTTCAGATACCTTTCATTTATTTATATTTTTCTAATACTGAAAGCATTCACCAAATATTTCAGACCTTATCAGACACTACTCAATCAGTCTAAGAAAAAATATTTCCAGTAGCTTGTGTTTCATTAAAATAAATTCATTAAACAAATTGACTCTTTAGTATTAATAAGCTTCTAAGGTACATTTTCATAGTTACCTGAATCTTATATCTACCAATATAGAGCTGATAAGTCCTTTGTGCCCAAATTAGGCACTGTACAAAAAAAACTTGCATTTACTAGCTATAACTTGAATCACAGATTTGGCAAGCACTTTCTCAGCTAAGAGTTTCTAGGGATTATGAAAGTACCAACATTCTTATTACCTGAAGTTCATTTCCGCCTTCCTTATTTTTAATCCAAATTTTACCCTGTGCCTGAGGATCAATTAGTAATGGATAACGAGATGCTTTAGTGACAATGATCCCGTTCTGTATGGATAAATCATCATTTGGTAAACCTTGGAGGTTCCACTCGCTGACAGTTGGAGCATCAGCCAACATTTCTATAAGGTTCAGGTTGTTTCCACAGGGGATTTTCCGAGCTTTCATTTCCTTTTGCCAGTCATTTAAAAGTAGATTGCGGAACTCTTGGTTAAAGGGACCAGAATAGGAGAGAAAAGCTGTAGCCAACAATACATCACCTTAAAAAAAGAAAATGGCAAACAAAACATTATAATTTCATAAATTCTGTTTGTGAAGAAGGTGCTCCCTTTTCTTATTTTTATATTGTCTGGATGAGAGTTGGGAGAAGGCATTTCGCTCATAAGTGACACAAATCTTTTCCCCGGTACTCTAAAAACAATACTAAAACAACAGACAAACAAACAAAATCTAAAACAATGCTACATTTCAGCAGCTGCCATTCCTTACAGTGCAACTAAAGGAAGCATAAGAAAAAAAGATCATGTAGCACATGTAATATAACCCCTACCCCCAAACACCAAACCCTACACAGTCAGGACATGGCAGCAAAAACATACTTACAAACGTTCTGTTCTAACACTCCAACATTTCAGTGTATAAGCGTGGCAGTAGGCTAAAGCAATCATTTTGAATAAATAAATAAGCAAGCTCTGATGTAGGAGGGCTCATTACACACAAATCGATAACAATAATTACTACCAACTATATAAATTTTTAAGAGACATCATTATGAAGAAAGTTAGTGTTACATATTACACATGTTCACATTATCTGGTCAGCTTGAGAAGTCCCTTCCCTAAGTCTCAAGATACCAGAATTACTTTTTATAACTCAGAAGAATGCAAGTACCAATATGAAGATTGCTGTACTTGTATACAGACTAATATTTTTGATGCTTTTTCAAGAGAGAGAAAAAAGCCATGATAAGCGTGTAAACCTACTTACCTTTATAGGTTTAGTAATGTAACAACATACATGTAGACTATGTCATGACCAGAGTGCAACTGTGACTACCTGTCTCACAGAATTTCAAGGCAAATATCAGTGTTATTTAAGACCACAATAAAGGACAAGATAGGTTTCATTTAATTTGTAAAACTAATCAATAAATCATTTTCTACAAACTACTAGAGTTTCCAGGCATTTATTTATAAAATCAAAACATACTTTTCGGAAACAGAAAACTTACGAAAATTAGTAGTTGCATTGAAAATTATTCACTTCTACAAATATATATAAGTACCTGAATATCAGTCTTTGCCACCTCTCTATATAATTGCATTCTCAGTTGTAGACATTTTACTCGTCACTTGCTAATATACCATCCACTTTTGACCACTGATAACTAAAATTTCAGTCCATCAGCATCTCAAATACACACAGAATTTCATACATGTCATGTGCATCTTATGCACAAATACATATAGTGTTATTGAGTTATTTTTTTTTCACAATGTCAGTCTCATACTGCTTATTTTATTCCTTTGTTTTAGTAAGAGGATTATCAACAATTATTCTCATTTTAGCAATAGGTAAGTGAGTGCTAAAGATAGCGGTTTGAAATTCACATCAAAGGCTTAATTTTCACTCCTGGTAACAGCCCCAGTGACTAACTTACTTCCAGGTTCAAAGGTGTGGATAAATACCTACCCACTAGCCTCTTGGTTTGTACAGCAAATTCTTTGCTCTGTTCTGTCCACCTCTCTTTTTCACCTGCCAGACCACTTATAAGACTTGATGCAGTTTGCATTTTATGACGGCAGCGTTCAGCATCTTCAAGCAAAGTCTAGGTTAGACCATACCAAGAAATATGGTTTACAATTATGTATACGAGAGGGCAGGACAGCCTCTGCACCCAACGAAACCAGCAGTTAAACAACAGTCCAAAAAACTGTTTTTGAACATTTACTGTGTTGTTATATAGGGAGAGAGAAGGATGATCTGGGCAAACTATCAACATCTATCCTAAAAGTAATTGAACTTCTTTTCTGAAGAAATTCAGTTTTCATGTTGGTATACGTGTTATAGGGTGTGTGAAATTAATTCCAATAAATTTTGCCTAGAATTTCAATACATTACATATTGTACATACATTATATACTGTACACATACATTAAAGAAACTTGATGTTACAGTAGTAGGCACTATAAACATCACCACAAATAAAATATTTTTTGGCAGGGTGGTGGGCAGCAGGCGTTGAATACACACAGAGAGAGCATCTAAATAATCTATTTCTGTAAAGACAAGTTCACCTGCTTTTCTCCCATGGCTTTTTCGTACTCCGCCTGCACAACATCTAGTTCTTCTTGCTTGGCACCTAGTTCTGCTTGAGCTTTCTGCAGATCTAGCATAGCAGTTGTTAGGCGATTCTCCTGGATTGCCAAATTAGCCTGTGAAGCATACAAATACAAAGTGCATTCACACATATGACATAAGACATCTCAGAATATTTGGTAAAAAGTATTTCAGATAGATTTATACTGCACTACATTTGGAAACCAGCCTGCTCAGTAGGATTTTCATCTTCATTACAACCTTTTATTTTGATTTTACAGTGGATTAACGTCTTTCTGCTACCAACTTTTTAAGTAGTTGATCTAAAATCACTTAGGGAAAAAAATGAAAATAAAATTCTGGTAAAGGTGGTCCTTTTCCAAATCTTACACAAAAATTAGTGTGATTTGGCCTGCAGAAAGACTGGTGTCACCAAAAACCTGTTTACTGTCTCCATATAATATCACTTTGTCTACTAAAGATACTACAACCACCCACAAATCTTGTTTCACACTATGCCATCTATTCTACAAATATAAAGCTACTTGATGCTAAAGTCATGTTTGACCATGCTCTTTTCTTGACCTCCTTTCTTACCTTGCATTGACTATTTAGGCCTGTTATTCTCTAAATAACACTGCCAAGAGTCTTAATACACTCTACTTATGAATTTAGATAATGAATATTAGAAGAACCAAATCTTGACATTTTTTCTTACTTAATTAGGGTAAAGCAATTGCAACAGTGAATTGAATTATTTCTGCTGCTTCAACCCCATTCAGAAGGGGCCCAGAGGCATAAAAACTGCATAATCTCTTTAATGATCTTGACAGTTTACAAGTGGCAGCATATTTCAAGTATATTATAGTGTAGCGTTATGATAATTCCTACAGAGGCATTCACCAATTGGTATATAAAGCAGCTAATGTTTACACCCCATAAAATCCTTAATGGCACACACTGTCTCCCACTGATTAGCAAATTTACCTTTAAGGGTAATACTTCTTTGTTGATGGAAAAAAATATAGCCATAGCTTTGGTCCATGAACAAAGGCCAGCAACATTCCCACATACTCGCTTAGCTGTCTCAATGTTGTAGTCCATCATTTCAAAATAAGGGCTCAAAAGCTCTACCACTTCTTCATTAATTGTGTCTTTTGGAAATTGCTGCAAAAATGTGTGAAATAGATGTACTGAATGTAAAATATAGACGATATATGTATAACATATATGTACTTTAACATACAAGGACACTACCGAGATTACAAACGTTATTTAGAAACAGCTGATATAAAGTCCTCCGTCTCACATATTTTTGAGAATTCACCAGCACTGTTCTATCTTCTCTCTTCTTACAAACTGATTTACCTTTCTTTGTGATCCTCACTGCCATATATTAACCATTAAGTTAACATAATTAAACCACAGTGTAAATTCTACTCAGACCATGTCTATAATTACTTTTTTTTTAAAACTACTGAATAATTGTCGATAAAATGAGAGGGTAAAGCTTAGCTCTGGTTCAAAGAAAAGCATTCTACAAAAGAGTCCTTTCAATGGGCAGTCAGGTACTTTTCCCTCAAATTATGTTAACTTATCAGTGGGATCTATTTCTGTATTAATAATTTGTTTTGATCCTCTCTTTTCTCCAGGCATCTCTTCCATTATCTTTTCTAAAAGGTCCAACATTGCCAAATAATCTGTAAGTATTGATTTTTCTTATATGGATTACTTACAAGGTAGAATAAAAGTATTTCATTCACAAAATTCAGATATGGCTCTTTCCTGAAGCACAGATATGTTTATTTATGCGCAAGAAATAAAGATTTGAAGCCCTAAAGTAAACTATAAATCCTCTCATATGTAGATGTGACATGAATGCTATATAAATCATATTCATGGCACTACCAACCATACAGAGATGTTCAAGTGTGATTTCCCACTGGACCAGAGACCGATTAATTAAGCTCTCGGTGTGATTATAATTGCACGAGTTTATCATTAGTGAAGAGGAAATATTTAACTGAAGAAGAAATTTTAAAAGTTATTTATATGCTTTGCATTATAAGGACAAAATTCCTCAAAATAAATAAACTGGAATTAATGACAACTAGCGATACAACACAAGGTATGATTTGTTCTCCAAGATTAACAGTCTAAATAATGCAGTAACTCCGATTTATTCACCAGTTACTCTTCCCGTTACTATATTTACATTCTATGAAGCTGAAAATCCCAAATTTTCAAAATTCTTATGTTGTACATCCTAATCATCACCCATTTTTATGGAGGTCACTACACAGTATACAAACCTGAAAGTTAAATTAAAAATAAGGGTCAGAAAACAGATGTTTCAAATAAGATTTAAGTAAATGGATAAGTAACAGCTATTCAAATGCTTAGAGCTTTAAATCATTTGTCGTTGAAGGCAATTTCATTACTTAGCACAAACTGTAATTGATTTATGACATGAGTTTGCCTGACAGATTCAAGTTTATTTCATTATGACATACTGATTTTTAAGCCTTTATTGTTTCAAGTATGTTGTATATCTAATCTGATGTGCATTTGTTCTCTGATGAACAATACAGAAAACGCTTTCCTCGATTTTCTTCAACTGAAAGAAAACATGGAAGAAAAGGTTATAGATGTACCTGTAAGTTTTGTAAAAAGTTCCCTGCTGTCATCAGCTTCAAAGATTCTTGCCATGATGGGATGATAGAGCTTTTCTCCTGATCAATCTTCACATTGTTCAATTTTCGTTGGAAAAGCAGTAACACACAATCCATGATACGCATAATAAGGTGAGGAGGTCGACCCAATGTGCGGACAGTAGCAATATCTGCAGGTTTTATTGTCTATAAAGTTCAAACAAAGAAAAAATGCAATTATTGTGATTGCTCCTTTAATAAGGCATGGGGCACAAGTTCATCCAAAGGAGTGAAAAATATATTATTCTTATTATTTTTGCTCAAAAATGATTTTACCTCCAAATGTGTAAGCTATGCCCCTGAGGAACCTAAATGCTTAAAACTACCATGGCCTTCTCTTTTATATTTGTCAGATTTGTTATATATATATTTTTAAATTTGAATATTTGTTGTAGAAGGAAACCTTTGAGAAAATTAAATAAATTGCAATAATGTATGAAAATCTAGGCCCTATTAAATATGAGTGAGGTGCAAAGGGTGCAAATCTAATAGCATATCTTGTAATTGCAAGGTTCATCACAAATCAAGAGGGACACAACTGAAGTGTCCTTAGAGATGGAGGGACTTGAAAGGCAGTGTGTACTGAACCATATAAACAGCAGCAACAGCCCTCTCCCAGAACACGTACAACTTGGACAGGAGGTTTGCTCATTTGCACGTAGCTGGCTCAGCCTGGGTACATGACAGAGAGAAGTCATACATAATCAGGTATTGCAAGAGATATAACACCGTAAGTTCATTCTTAGGCATCTACCTACCACTCACCTCACTGAGGATTCATAAAAGAAGATTTTAAATATCGGTGGCTATATTTTATGAAAGGGATTGTAAAATATTTTAGTCACTAGATCACCTTCCTTTTTTTACCCTTCCAATAGCTTGCTGTTTGCTGGGTTCAGCAGGCACCAAACAATTAGGCAGAGCTTTGCAGATTATCTCTGTGAGAGCTTGAACTAGTGCTTCTTATTGACATTTACATAATTCAACTGGCCCTTTTTGCCACCATCCAAGTTTTGACAGAACAGCTACATTTAATATGTTGTTGATAGTTTTGTTTATTTGTTTTGCTTTGTTTTATTTTTAACTTCCACTTATATACGGAAAATACTACTTCTTTTGGGAAGAAAAGAACAACTAAGGGGAAAGAACAACTAAGTTTTACTAGATTTTGACAATTCATACTTACACAAAAAGTATTTAATCTTGATATACGTGAAAAAGTATTTTAAAACTTTTTTTCTGACAGTTATGTTAAAGAACATGGACAATCCCAGAATATGCAAAAGTATGGAGTACTGGAGTAACAAACTAGGGATTTTTTTTTCAGAAGGGAAGTGGCCTTTATATTTATCAAAATATTTAAATAGATACTTGTGTACATTTCAAGAAGAACTACATTAAAGGAATTCCTAGTGTAAAATAATGATTGCAGCCTATAATCTGTGCAGTTCATTTCATGAAAGATGCAGCCCTACACAAACTTGTACAGAGAATTTTTTAAGTGAGTTTCTGAATTAATTAATTGTGACACTATAGCTACTTACGCTGATCAGCTCACTTTTATGACAAGTTCTTCCTTTGGGGAGTATGTAAACAATTTATCATAACAAATGCAAAGATTTTAAGATTAAATTAAACAAACTTTTTCCATTGTGAAGTCTCACAAAAATGATTTTCCAGCTTTTTGTGTATTAGGCAGGTTTTTATGAATTAGTATGCAAAAATTCAAGAAGAGGAGTATTATTTTGGTTTGGTATCTTTAGTCAAATCCAGAGAAAATGCAATAAAAATGTAGAACAGGACACCAGTGCTCTTATTATACCTAAGAATTTGGTCAATTACTATTGTTATTTTTTTACTTTTTTGAGCTTCTTGTTTGAGTTTTTTTAATCTTGTTTGTAACTAAGTATTGCAATTGTATAATCCAAACTAACTCTCTTTCTAATCTCATTGGGTATCATGTCATCAACCCTCATTCAAATATTTTCATTCTGTTCTTCAAGAATTAAGGTGGTCAGTGAGTGTTAAGGACTTCTCTCTAACACGGGAGGCCCTTACCCCGCATTCCCAGAAAAACTTTTTTATATTTGATTTTGAAGCCTTTGATTTCAAAGGCCACAGATATTTTGAATAGTCACAAATGCTTCAACCATCACTACTGCTGGAAAATATGATCTTCCAATAAATCTACATAACAATTGATTGCCTCCAATGGGCTACAATGATGAATTATGACTCAGTTATTACCCTGCCCATGCCACCGAAGCAAAGTGTTCAAGTAAAGGGATTCTGGATTTTAAGCCTGCAATTTTAGTACAACCCTGACACAATAGCAAGGTGTTCTTGGAAGGTGATTGTCCTGCTGTGAATATCTAGCCTGTCTTATTCTATGAGAGACTCAAAACACAGTTTTAGGCCCCTCATGTTACTAGTCCTTTTAGGAATAGCAATCCTGCAAGGCAAAACAGCAGGTAGGCTTCTCATTTGAAGTAGCATGGACAATTGTAAAGAAAGATATATTAGAATGAAAAAAAAAATTCTTCCTGATTTCTGAGAGAACAGGAAGGTATCTCACAGTTTGACTTTTCTCAAACACGAACTTACAAACTTTGAGGTTTATTCATCTCTCTTTCAGGAATTTCAGGAAATGAAAGCATTTCTGTTTGTTTCTTGACATGCCAGTTCTCTGCCTATCTACAGTGTTTGAGTTGCTTCAGCACTCTCTATTGCTATGTAATCAAAATAGCTTGTGAGACATTATCTCTTAGTCAAACAAACAGACATGAAAATACATAAAGATCAACAGATTTTTTTTCCATCACAAATGATGCGTCATGTAAAGATCTCAGTAGAGTGGTATCACTCTATTCGAAAAGCTTCACAGAAAGAAAAGGCTGACAAAAAGACTCATGGTAAATTTGAGAAACAAAACACCTCAGAAACCAGGAAAAATTTTCCTGGAGAAGGCAGAAAAGGTAGATGAGCAAATACAGCCAAAACGAAATTCTCTTGGGAAAGCTTAAAACAAAACAGGAGATTTATATTTGGATGCAATGTTTTCATAGGGAAGGCACTAATGGCCTCATTCATTGCACTCATGCTATGCTTCCTAACAGTAGCAAGATTTCTGCCATCAGTGTAATAGCAACCTGCAGTATAAAGTATATCACAGTTTCCTGTAAAGGTAAAGCCTTCTCCCTGCTGCAAAATCAATTGCCTATTGAGTTTGGTATTCAGGAAGAAAAAAGAAAACCAAAACAGAACGTAAAAAAGTGAAATACATATACAAACACTTCTTTTGTCAACTGACAAAATGATGGTGTACTTGCTGTTTTGTATTTGTTTTTCAAGAAACCCTTCTATTTTCCAGTAAAAATGCTATTGTCAGCCCAGGATTTTAATACTAACCTGTAAAGCTGCTTCTGCCTCTTCCAAAGCAGGCTTAGCAGCTTCCAACTTTCCTTCAGCAATGGCTTTGTCAATAGAGATGCTATCCACAATAGCTTGGGCTTTGTCTTTCACTTTCTGAACTTCACCTTTCACCTTTTCAGCAGCCTGTGCTTTTACAGTAACTTCTTTCAATACCTGAAATATGGGAGAACCCACACACCAAATATTAAAGAAAATACGTAGAATGTATTAATGTATACAGAATGTATTAATTTCTGTTGTAAAATTTCATTTGTTGAATTCAAGTTCCAAAACCAGAATATTTGAACAAAATGGTTTTCACAGAAGCCACAGAAATGGCTTTTACCACTATACATTTTACAGATCCTTTTTTCCCATGCTTAACTTTGTTTTGTTCATTTACTCTTTTGCAAAATAAAAAATAAAAAGCACAGAATTAGAGAGCAATACACTTTGAAGACTATACATACCATGTCAGCTTTTTCATTGGCAACTTGAAGTTCCTTTTCTTTTACCTCCAGCTCTCTGCTTAGAGCAGCCACTGACTCAGAGGCCTCTTTCAATTTTTCCAGTCCAGTATTCATTCTGGAGTTAAAATACAAAGCAAAAAGCATGCAATTCCCTATGTAATTTACACCTGCCATTGCAGATTATTCCATTCATGGTATCAAAAGATGTTTTATATCAAAAAAATAAATTTATACAGAAAGCTTCTGTCGTTATCATAACTAGGGAAGCAAACAATAAAGAATTACGTAAAAAAGACTGTATGGCTTGAAGTATTCCTTATTTCTAGCTTAAAGAGTATGTCTTCATTATTTTATTAATGTTATATAGTTTGGTTCCATATATGTCACAGTCCCTTTTGAGTTCCTGCCTGATATTCTGAGCATTTGAGACTAAGTTTTACACCACAGAAAGCACTTCTGATCACCAGAATCCATAGATATATTCCAAACCACTATCAGTTATTTGAAGAGGATATTGAAAGATAATAACATCAAGTAGTAATCAACCAAGAGAGTCAAAGAAAAATAGCATTGAGATTATTTATGCTTTTGTCATCCAGCATTAAAAGACTGTCTCTTAAACAGTCTTTTCTGTCTACTGAAGTATCATAATCTCAGCACAGATGCTTCAGACAAATTTAAGTGAAATGTAAATTAGGAAAAGATACGCCTCACAGAGGAGACACAGGAAGATCAAAAGAGGCTGTTATTGCAAAGACTAAGTAGTACTGGAACAGCTAAATACGGAAGTACAGGCAAAGAGTAACATCTACCAAAGCTGCCCAGACTCTGCGACTAAGGTTAATGAAACAGATGTATGTGCATCTGGATGGATGCAAAATTAGGCACATCTGAGAAGTCAGAAGGCAGAAGACTAGATGGAACCTCCTTGTTTTTCAAGTTTTTACCCATAACATAACTACAGATTGGTTATTAAATTTGGCATTGAAGATAGAGAATATTTCAAGGGAAATAAACTAGTCTCAGTCTTCTGTAAAAGCTCCCAGTTCCAAATGCCACTTTTCTAAAATCAAGATTGTAATCCCTGGAGACTAATTTTATGTTCTACTTAAGTAATTCTGACACGAAGTTAAATAAGAAAACATATTTAATTAGTTTAGCAAAATATCAAAAAAGGAAACTGAAAATATCAAAACCACTTTATTAATTCTTATAAAAAGTTCAGCGGACTAAATTAGGCTCTCTGGACACAAAGGCAAAAAATGCCATGGGTAACACTTGCATGTTCATATGAGGACAGTATTGTTTAGCAAGGAAACAAAGGTTGCTCCTTGGTAAATTAAATGCAATTTTGAACATATTATCATAGCATAGTTCTGTTCTTCTGTTTGTTAAATATATACGGAAATAATGTATATTCACATTATTTAACATTTTTCTCTTTCATATATCACCACTATATTTCCCCTCGAAAATTATATATTTTTAAAAATATATGCCTAGAGCAACGAAGACCAAAAATCAACAATTTTTGATCAGACTATAACCTTTACACCATTTTAGCCCCATAGGGAAACTCCAAAGGAAACTGCTGCTGTGCAAAGACAAGTCAAGTGTTGATAAAAAGTATCATAGCTAGCTTGGGAAAAAAACTATAGGAAGCTAGTAGTAGGTTGAGCATTTTACCTGTTGGCTAACATCTGAACTTCCGCATGCTTTTCCTTATATGTAATTTTATATCCTTGAATAAAGGACAGGTAGGATTTGGGGGTCACATGTGTGGAACGTCTGTATCTCTGGAAGTAATCAGAACACTTCTCTGCAACTCCATCCTGGAATGAGCCCATACACTGCACTATTTCCCTCTTTATCTCAGCAGTGCAGTCCATATCATATGAAGACAGGAAATGTTCAGATACTAAGGAAAAAAGAAAGAAAACAAATATATGTAAATATTCATAAAAAAAAATTCTCTGTAATTGATCCATTGATTGATCTCTGCCATTGATCTCTCCATCACTTATACCTACATATTAGGCTTGATATGTGGCTGAACTTTAAACAGCATTTTATTCTTAAGATTTCACTGTGCAGCGTTTAGTCTTTGAAAAGAAGTTATTGATTACAACAGGCAGTAGCTGCAGAGAAGAGAAAACCTATGAAAGCCTTCTATATATATATATATAATACACATATCTTTTGCAATCTGAAATACATCTTCCAAGACAGATGCACAATCTTCTATAGAAATAATTTAGCATATAAATAGTAATTATCTACCAGATATTGACAGCTGTTACATGGGAGATGCATATTTCACATTGCATGAACAAGGTATACGTTTTGTGCAGGATGGCCATGTATAATTTTCATTTTATTTATCTTTTATGAACATCTGTAACTCTGACATCTGTTGCAGATGATATGAACAAATCCTTATAGATAAAAGTTCCTTTTAAACTACATACTGTTTTTAAAATTGCTTCAGAAGTACTTTGATGGGTTCTGCAGTAAACGGCCAGCTTATGCCCTTAATATGACAGGAATTGAATTTACAGGAAAAGGTTTTTTAGGGTAAAATATCAGAATAGGTAAAAGGATTGTGGAATGCTGCATTAACTTTATTGCAGGTGCAATAATAACCACTTTCCTTAGTGTATTTTCTCTATCAACACCGTATGCATCAGAGGAGTTTTTCCTCAAATTATTTTTGATGTTTTTCTTTCATTTGAAGGCAGTTCAAGAAACTCCAACTTCCTGACTGTTCATCACAGAATCAAGTATCTGCCAAGACAAAGACCTACCTGCCACCAGAGCATCCTTAGGCCACAGGCTGAACCAATCTATGGTGCACCCAGAAATGAGAGCAGGGAACTTCAAGGCTCTATTCCGGAACTTTTCACCCACTGGAGAAAAGCAAAGCACCACGTGAAGGTTCTGACGGACTCTGGCCATGAAGAAGTCATACAGACACTCGCTGGTTGGAGGTCTACGTGGATGTGCCTTTTTGAAGGCAGGTATGAGATCACTAGTGATCTCATCTATTTCATCCCGCGCAAATAAGTTTGAGACCTTTGACAAAAAAAATAAAAATAAAAGACTATTATTTCCATGCTTTAGGAGGTATCCAAAATAGAGTTCACAGCATGGGGCGAATTTAATATACAGCATTTCAGGAAGGAGCAAACATTTCAGATATTGAAATTAGGACCCATACCACAACTTTAAACAAGAAATTTTACTGGAGTGACTCAATTAAACACACTGAAATCTACCTTGCTATAAAAGTAGGCAACCATTCTGGACACAAATTTACTATACAAAAACTGATTGAATATTGATGAGGTTTTTAATCTAACATATATATATTTTTCAAACATAGATAATACTCACTAAATTTAACATTAAAAAAAAAAGCTATTATTATTTTCCTGGTAGTTTGTCAACATATTTAAAAGGATCCAACTCGGACAACTTCTCTGCATGGAATGGTGATGCTCATTATAGATTTTAAAGTAGTTCTGCCACTGTCTATACACAGTACACTTTATTTATATTTTTAACAATACTCTAATTTTGTAGATATACTTGAGATTTAGCTTGTAAAAATGTGCCCTTGACACATAAAAGAATAGTTATGAACAGTTATTTTACTAGCTAATTATAAAAGCTAAAAAGCAGAAAAACTATCATGATAAAGTATCCTACCTCTCCTGATGATAAAACGTTATTCAGGTATTCCAAGAAAGACTCATCTTTGATCTCATTGTCTGTAAAAAGAAAACATATGCCTTTCCCTCGCTGTCCTGCTATTCTGTACAAGAGCTTTAGATCTTCCATCAGGTTTGAAGTATTGTATGATCTACAAAAAGCACAGTCCTATTAATAGTCATAATTTAAAAAAAAAATGGCTTCTGGTTTAAAGCAAATGCAACAGCAAACTTAAGCAGGAAACATTGTATTTCAATTTAAAGCAAAGTGATGCAGACTATGCAGAATTTTTAATTTAGATCAGCGAGAGAAACATACTCGTATCAACGTGTCCTATTAAACACCTAATCCATTCTTCTTGCTGCTCACTTTTTCCCTTTCACATCAAAACCCCTTCAAAAAAAAATTCTCAAATGGAAGTTGTATCATGCTCCTTTTCTCTCTTTGGCTAGAAAATGAGCAAAGATAGATGGAGGTTGTCTCATGATTTGGTCACATGTTGGGGACAATGTGATCAGGTACATTAGACTTCACTGACTATTTGAGAAGCTCAAGGTAGATGGTCGTTTTCGTAAAAAGTCATTGCTAATGATAGGATTCATAGTTTCAAGAAAAGGAAGGAGGCAAAACAACAACAAAAATGTTTAGGTAAGATTACAAGCAAAGATCTCTATGGGTAATAAAAGCAGAAGTTTCTAGGATGCTCATGAAGAATTAAGAATTATTGGTTTAGAATTAAGAATTAAAACAAAGAAGTTGCATGCAACTCTGATAAGACTTTCTAATGCAACCGTAATGATTTCATGCCTAACCTGAAAAAAAAAAAAAAAAGGAAATAACAGGAAATAAACATTAGGGTTTGGCTTTTTTATTCTTGATGATTAAGAGGAGAATCTTTTGCATTTCATTATATATGTGTGTGTGTGTATTTATTTATCTCAAAGTCAATAAGATAAGGTTCCATAATTACATTGTAAACAAAATATCATCATGGTAAAGACATCACTAAAACCAGAAACAGGCACGCAGAGAAGACAGAAATTTTCAATTTTTTTGTTCTTACTTCT